>NC_056074.1:38350892-38625892 GCF_016772045.2 Ovis aries
TTATTTAATTCCCAGTGTTGTCAATCATTCTGATATCTTTCTGTTATTGAGTTATAGTTTAACTCCATCATGGTCAGGAACACACTTTGTATAATTTCAATTATTTTAAAATTTTCAAGATTTTCTCATGATCCAGAATATAAATTTCAAGTGCCTGTGGGCACTTGAATGTGTACTCTGATGTTAATTGTTCAATAAATGTCAGTTAGATCCAATTTGTTGATGGTATTGTTCAGCTTTTCTGTATTCTTGCTGGTTTTCCATCTACAGGTCCTGTCAGGTTTTCAGAGAGGAATGTTAAAGTCTTCAGCTATAATTACATGTTTGTCTGTTTTTACTTTCAGTTCTATCTGGTTTTGCTTTCTTTATTTTGGAGTTCTGTTTTTTGGTGCATATTAAAGTGCTTTAGATATGATACTGTTTCTCATGGTTAGATAGCATTACCAACTTAATGTACATGAATTTGAGCAAACTCTGGGAGATACTGAGGACAGAGGAGCCTGGCATGCTTCAGTCCATGGGGTCACAAAAAGTTGGACACAATACAGTTATACCGCCAAATGTCCAGGGTGGTAGGGGGTGGGGTTTTAAATTTCCCCAGCTGAAAACCGCTGGTCTATTATATTTAATTTCTGTTGTTCTTCCTTCCTTCCTGTTGTTCCAGATTTCCTTTTAGTATCATTTCTTTTTTTCTGAAGAATTTCCTTTAGCAATTGTTATAGAGCAGATGCTGGTAATGAATTTTCTTGGTTTTCCTTCACCTAAAGACATTGTTTGTTTACTTAGGTGAATAGGTGAACATCTACAGGTGAAATTTCTGGATTGTAGGGTTGGTGTATGTTATGTTAAGTTTATGAGGGGGCCTGGGGTGGGGTGGGAGGAGTGGGTGGGCCGAGTGTGCATGTGTGATGGTGAGACGGAGGAGAAAGAAGGAACAGCAATGGAAGCAGGAGCAAGAGGGTGAGTAGTGAGAACCTTAAGAACAAGTCCACAAAATACAGACTTATTTCAGGGACTGGTTGGTGGCTTGGCAGTTTATTATTAGCTTAAATATACTCTTACCATATGACCAGCAATCCCACTCCTAATTTACCCAAGTGAAATGAAAATATATATCAATGCAAAAAACCCACATTTGCGTGATCATAGTGACTTTATTAAAAACTAATATATCAAAAGTATACTTCAGTTGTTTTTTTTTAAAAAGAAATATGTATCAAGCTGTACACTCAGCATTTGTGCACTTTTTTGTATCTATGTTGTTATACTTCCATCAGTTCAGTTGAGTTGAATTCAGTTGCTCAGTCATGTCCGATTCTTTGCGACCCCATGAATTGCAGCACACCAGGCCTCCCTGTCCATCACCAACTCCCAGAATTCACTCAAACCCACGTCTATCGAGTCGGTGATGCCATCCAGCCATCTCATACTCTGTCGTCCCCTTTTCCTCCTGCCCCCAATCCCTCCCAGCATCAGAGTCTTTTCCAATGAGTCAACTCTTCACATGAGATAACCAAAGTACTGGAGTTTCAGCGCTAGCATCATTCCTTCCAAAGAACATCCAGGACTAACCTCCTTTAGAATGGACTGGTTGGATCTCCTTTCAGTCCAAGGGACTCTCCAGAGTCTTCTCCAACACCACAGTTCAAAAGCATCAATTCTTCGGCACTCAGCTTTCTTCACAGTCCAATTCTCGCATCCATACATGACCACTGGAAAAACCATAGCCCGGACTAGATGGACCTTTGTTGGCAAAATAATGTCTCTGCTTTTTAATATGCTGTCTAGGTCGATCATAACTTTCCTTCCAAGGAGTAAGTGTCTTTTAATTTCATGGCTGCAATCACCATCTGCAGTGATTTTGGAGCCCCCCAAAATAAAGTCTAACACTGTTTCCACTGTTTCCCCATCTATTTCCCATGAAGTGATGGGACCAGATCCCATGATCTTCATTTTCTGAATGTTGAACTTTAAGCCAATTTTTTCACTCTCCTCTTTCACTTTCATCAAGAGGCTTTTTAGTTCCTCTTCACTTTCTGCCATAAGAGTGGTGTCATCTGCATATCTGAGGTTATTGATATTTCTCCCATAAATCCTTTTAATTAAAAAACCTGGAAATAATCCAAATGTCTATCAGTTTAGTGAATAAACAAACTGTAGTACATCCCAGCCACTATGGAGAACAGTATGGTGGTGGTTTAGTGGCTAAGTCATGTTCAACTCTTTCGACCTCATGGACTATAGCCTGCCAGATTCCTCTGTCCATGGGATTCTCCAGGCAAGAATACTGGAGTGGGTTGACATTTCATTCTCTAGGAGATTGTCCCTACCCAGGAATTAAACCCAGGTCTCCTGCGTTGCAGGCAGATTCTCCACCAACTGAGCTATGAGGGAAATTGTAGAATAGTATGGAGATTCCTTAAAAATCTAAAAAGAGAGCTACCGCATGATCCAGCAATCTGATTCCTGGGCATATACCTGGAGAAAACCATAATTTGAAAGGATACATACACCCCAGTGTTGATTACAGCACTATTTACAATAGCCAGGACATGGAATCAACATAAATGTCCATCAAGGGAGGAATGGATAAAGGAGATGTGGTATATATATACAGAGGAATATTACTCAGCCATAAAAAAGAACAAAATAATGCCACCTGTAGTGACACAGATGGACCTAGAGATTGTCATACTAAGTGAAGTAAGTCACACACAGACAAATATGATATTGTTTATATGTGGAATCTAAAAGCAGGGTACAAATGAAAAGTGAAAGTGAAAGTCACTCAGCCATGTCCAACTCTTTGCAACCCCATGAAATACACAGTCCATGGAATTCTCCAGGCCAGAATATTGGCATAGGTAGCCTTTCCCTTCTCCAGAGGATTTTCCCAACCCAGGGATCAAACCCAGGTCTCTCGCATTGCAGGCAGATTCTTTATCAGCTGAGCCACAGGAAAGCCTAAGAATACTGTAGTGGGTAGCCTATCCCTTCTCCAGAGGATCTCCCTGACCCAGGAGTCAAACCAGTGTCTCCTGCATTGCAGGCAGATTCTTTACCAACTGAGCTACAAATGAATTTATTTATAAAACAGAAATAGAGGCATAGAAAACAAACTAGTGGTTAGCAGAAGAGAAGGGGAACAAAGCTTAATTTGGGAGACTGAGATAGACTAGATAACTATTAAGAATCAACTGCATAGCAGTTGTTGTTCAGTCACTAAGTCATGTCCAACTCTTTTGCAACCCATGGAAAAACTGTAGCCCACCAGGCTCCTATGTCCACAGGATTTCCCAGGCAAGAAATACTAGAGTGGGCTGCCATTTCCTTCTGCAGCGGGTCTTCCCAACCCAGGGATCAAACCCACATCTCCTGCAATGCCAGGCATATTCTTTATCACTGAGCTACCTGGGAAGCTCTGCTGAATAGCACAAGGAGCACTATTCAGTACTCTGTAATGAGTTATATGGAAACAGAACCTTAAAAAGAGTAGGTATATGTGTATGTATTTGTAAAACTGATTCACTTTGCTATACTGCAGAAACTAACACAGCATTGTAAATCACCTATACTCCAATAAAAATTAATTTAAAATTAAAGCTAAAATTAAAATGTAAAAATTATAGGACAGCCACATAATGGAATACTACCCAGTGAAAATAAATAACAAACTACTGTTTCATGAAACAACATTGATGAATAATAAAATTTTTTTAAAACATTATGTTAAATGAAAGAATCTGGACCCAGAAAGCTCCATATGGTAAATTCCATCAACATGATATTCTGGAAAAGGCAAACTGCAAAGGACAAAATTCAGAGTAGTGGCTGCCCAAAACTAGGTGGGGGGAGGAGCTGACTACAAGTGACATTTGAGGGCTGATGAAATATTCTCTACCCTGGTTGTGGCAGTAGTTACATACTAATTGTCAAAGCTCACAGATCTGGACTTAAAAATGACAAATTTTACCGTATGTAAATGATACCTCAATAAACCGACAGAGGGTGAGATGGTTGGATGGCATCACTGACTCAACGAACTTGAGTTTGAGCAAACTCCAGGATATACTGAAGGACAAGGAAGCCTGGCGTGCAGCAGTCCAGCCACAAAGAGTCAGATACAACTTAGTGACTGAACAACAGCAAACCCAACTTAAAAAATAAAAAGACTACTTAATGGGAAATAGGGCTTCCCGGGTAGCTCAGCTGGTAAAGAATGCCTGCAGAGTAGGAGACCCTGGGTTGATTCCTGGGTTGGGAAGATCTCCTGCAGAAGGGATAGGCAACTCCCTCCAGCATTCTTGGTCTTGCCTGGTAGCTCAGACGGTCAAGAATCCGTTTGCAATGTGGGAGGCCTGAGTTTGATCCCTGAGTCGGGAAGATCTCCTGAAGGAGGTCATGACAAACCCACTCCTGTATTTTTGCCTGGAGAATCCCTATGGACAGAGAAGCCTGGTAGGCTATAGGCCATGGGATTGGAAAGAGTCGGACACAACTGACATTTAGACAGAAAATCCTTCCTTGCTTTCAGGGACCAGATGGACCGCATTCCTGTCTAACAGCGACTTTGAAAAAATCTCAGCCAGATCTCCAGGCATTTGGCCTGCCTGCTCTAGAAAAACCAGATGAACATGAACCTAAGCCATCTGTCTCGCATAGAGTGGCTTCTTTGGGGAGAAGGGGTGATGCTTAATCTTCATCACGTGATGGGCAACCAGGACGGTGCAAGCACTTGTCTTGGGCACCAGCCCCCACCCCTGCTGAGACATGGGAAAGGAGGGAGGGTCCTGGGACTGTGTTGGCTGAGTCCATGTTCACTCAGGTGTACCTTCATATGCCTGGGGCTGTGCAGATATGTTTCTGCATGTGTGTGCTCATGACACAGCATGTACAGCATCTCCCCAACATGTCCCAGCACCAGGCCCACCCAGGGCAATGCTGGGCAGTCAGTATGTGGACAGACCCTCAAGCCCACCACCCTGTGCTCCTGGTGTCCGTGGCCTCACTGAGCCCCATCTTTGGGTCCCCTCCTGCCCTCAGGATGCCCTTCTCTCATAGCTGATGTCTTGAGAGATGCAAGTTGGAGAGATCTTAACGTGACCCAACAGGTAGTTCGGCCAGGGACCAGAACCTTGTGGGATCACACAGCTGTCAGCAATGGGGTGGACACCTGCCACGTGGCCCTTCCACCCACACAACAACCTGACAAGGGAGGATCATCCCATTGTGGAGGCGCAGGAACCAGGGTTCCCAGAGGGTGATGCCCTGCTCAAGGTCACTTGTGCCAAGAAGCCAAGCCGGGCTTTTGCCCACATCTCCCACTAGGCACCCCACAGTCCTGCCTGACTCCCTTTCCGCACCCCATTCCTCATGGTCTGTGTTCCACCCCAGGGCACCCCAGCTGCAAAAATGAATCATTTTTCTGTTCCCACTACATTCCTGATCTGGGGAATGATGTCCCCTGTTCCAACCCCTCTTCCAGCTTTCCTAGTCCCCAGAGAGGGCCACCCTAAGTCCTCCATCTCCCTAACACATCCTTTCCTTCTGCCTACCCTCATCCCCATCGCTGCCACCTGCATCCAACCACAAAGCCCAGTCAGTGCCCACCCTGGAAGTTTATCCTGAATTCATTGCCTTGTCCATCTCTCATCCACTGACTTGGTCCAGGCCAGCCCCGTCCCTCCCTCTGTGACCCCCTCTACCCTCTGACTGCCCCCCCACCTCCTATCTCCATCACTCAATCCCCAAATGCCCCCAGTTATCTAAGACCTCAGCTGGGACGCTGACAACAGCAGACAGTGGAAAGGCAGTCAGCTGTGTCTCTACTTGGAAAGGAAATGGGACAGGATGTAGGCGCAGAGCAGCACAGAACAAAGCCACACAGGCCTGTGCTTTCTGAGAAATATACCTTTTCCAGGAATTGACTGAGTTTCAGTAACTCGGAGGCTCTCTACATATCCACAAGCCTGCTCTGCATCCTCCTCCCATCCCCAGTGAGTCAATCGCTCCTGATTTTCCTGCCAGATGCTGTCTGATTGTTGGCGAACTGGTTCCTGTCTCTTTGTAGCCTTGAAATAAGCTGGTTTCCACCCAGATGAGAAGCAGGTGAGTGCATCCCATATGTTGATCATATAGTCAGTAGCCATCCCTCCCCGTGATGCACACACACACCAGTCACTCACCTTCTCCCAGGCTCACAATCCTGCTGTTCATCAGGCAGCAGGCGACCCTCCAGCTCCAGCAGATGCACCGTGAGCGGTCTGAAGCTGCTCTGGAAGCCCCTTTCTCTTTGCCCACAATTGGTTTGGAAGGGGAAGCGTGACTCAGTTCTGACCAGTGAAGAGGGAGAGCAGGCCAGCCAGGGGGTTATAAGAAATACTATATTCCCTGGAGGGGGGAAAAAAGGACAAGTGATGAGAAACATCTTCCTTTAGTGCATTTGGACATCACCAGGAAAAAATGTGCCCCTTGAGGCTGCTGCAGCCATGGTGACCAGGCAGGCTGTCACTGGGGACACAGCGCCAGCACAATGGAAAAGCCTAGGTCCTTAGTGGCCTCGACGAGCTACTGAAATGGATCTGAGTCGCCGGCCTCTGTCTTCCTGTTACAGAGTCAGTGGCTGCCCAGGCTGTCAAAACCTGTTTTAGTTAAGTTCTGCCTCTTGCAGCCAAATGCATCCTACAGGGGCATCGAGATCCTGGGTCCCACACGCCACAAGGCACCCACCTCCTGAAGGCTTGTCCCATGCAGTGCAACACCCCATCTGGCCCACCCCATGGCTTCTGACCCAGTATTTCCTAGAGTCATTACAATGGCCTAGAAGGTGTACTAGGGGGTTGGCACCTCTGAGCCTCTAAATGCCCCTCTTCCTGGAGTAGGAATGGTCATCCAGGATTCTGTTGGAAGAGACCTTGGGTTTCTCAAGCAAGGCCAGATGATAGCACCGGCCTCCTACTCTACTTCCAGGGGGCTTTAAAGTCCCAGCGACTTTATATTTTGAGGTAGGTAATCATTGACCTTTCCACTTAGGGGAAATCATAGTCTCCCTTTAAAAAAAAAAGTTTACAGCTTCGTATTTTTTTTAGAAGAGAAGAAAAGCGAAAGCAGAATTCTTAGCTTTGACATAGAAGCTGGTGTGAGAGTGGAAAGATTGCAGTGCAGCTCTGGCTTGCGATGGCTTCGGTAAGTCCCCTGAAACTCCCCACCACTGACTCCAAATGAGAGGGCAGCTCCCCTCCTGTAAAGGCCGGGTCTTGCTCTTCCCAGAGCCTGTCTGGAGAAGGCTTTCATAGGCAAATATATTGGTTGTTTAAAACTCCCTTTTCCTGCTGGAACCGCGAGGTCTTGGGGCAGAGTGAGCTTCCTGTCTGCACTCAGCGCAGTGAGGGGTAGGGATTTCCGTGGGGAGGAGTGGTGGGTGTTCTGGGGGCCGTGGGGAGGAAGCTGGGGTGGCAGCGTAGGGGGCAACCCTGGGACAAGGGAGATGAGTGCATCCCACCTCCTCTGCCTCCTCCATCACCCAAGGCATCAGTCCTGCTGCAGAGAATGCACTTGCATTTCAGCGATCTGTTCCTGAAATGCTCTCTCCCAAGCAGCCAGAGTTTCTGAATCAGAGAAGTTTCAGCAGTGGGGCAGACTCCTTTCCTAGTGCGCAACTGGAAAGGAACAAGCCAGATTCCTGCCTTACTGAAAATCAACCAATTCTGGGAAGAGGTGTCATATTTCTCAAGAGAGGAAGCATCAAGCCTCACTCTGAGCTACTCCCTGCCTGGCTCCTGCCCCATTTCCTTTCCAAGTAGAGACACAGCTTATGTTCTGCCTTTTCCCTGTCTGCTGTTGCCAGTACCCCGGCCGTGGTCTTAGACATCTGAGATTACTTAGGGATGGAGTGAACAGTCCATCTATATGTTTGCCAGATGGAGACAGGAAGTGGGCTGGGGGTGGGTGTTCAAGGGTCAGAGGGAGTCACAGAAGCAGGAATGGGGCTGCCCCAGACCAAGTCAGTTGATGGGAGATGAGGAGGCGCTGAATTCAGAGACAAATTTTAGGGTCAGCCTTTTCAGTTGGACATGAACTTGAGAAAGAAAGGGGAGGTGAGATGAGTCCAAGTATCTCTGTAGATAATTTTGCTGCTGGGTATATATATATATATATATATATATATATATATATATATATATATATATATTTGCAAGCTTGTTTCTCTATATAGTTCTCTTTTCATTGGTTATTCAGAAGTGTGTTGTTCAGCCTCCATATGTTGGAATTTTTAATAGTTTTTCTCCTGTAATTGAGACCTAATCTTCATGCATTGTGGTCAGAAAAGATGCTTGGAATGATTTCGATTTTTTTGAATTTGTCAAGGTCACCCATCCCCTTTTATTGGTATTTGCCTGGGACACAGTGAACTCCTCGAGTCTGTGTACCTACTGGCTGCTTATTATTGACTACATAGTTCACTTCAATTCAGTTCAGTCGCTCAGTCATGTCCGACTCTTTGCAACCCCATGAATCGCAGCACGCCAGGCCTCCATGACCATCACCAACTCCTGGAGTCCACTCAAACTCAAGTCCATCAAGTCTGTGATGCCATCCAGCCATCTCATTCTCTGTCCTCCCCTTCTCCTCCTGCCCACAGTCCCTCCCAGCATCAGAGTCTTTTCCAATGAGTCAGCTCTTCACATGAGGTGGCCAAAGTACTGTAGTTTCAGCTTTAGCACCATTCCTTCCAAAGAACACCCAGGGCTGATCTCCTTCAGAATGGACTGGTTGGATCTCCTTGCAGTCCAAGGGACCCTCAAGAGTCTTCTCCAACACGACAGTTCAAAAGCATCAGTTCTTCGGTGCTTAGCTATCTTCACAGTCCAACTCTCACATCCATCATGACTACTGGAAAAAACATAGCCTTGACTAGACGGACCTTTGTTGGCAAAGTAATCTCTGCTTTTTAGATGCTATCTATGTTGGTCATAACTTTCCTTCCAGGAATAAGTGTCTTTTAATTTCATGGCTGCAATCACCATTTGCAGTGATTTGGGAGCCCCCAAAAAATAAAGTCTGACACTGTTTCCCCATCTGTTTGACATGAAGTGATGGGACCGGATGCCATGATCTTCGTTTTCTGAATGTTGAGCTTTAAGCCAACTTTTTCACTCTCCTCTTTCACTTTCATCAAGAGGCTCTTTAGTTCCTCTTCACTTTCTGCCTTAAGGGTGATGTCATCTGCATATCTGAGGTGATTGATATTTCTCCCGGCAATCTTGATTCCAGTTTGTGCTTCTTCCAGCCCAGAGTGTCTCATGATGTACTCTGCATATAGGTTAAGCAGGGTGATAATATACAGCCTTGATGTACTCCTTTTCCTATCTGGAACCAGTCTGTTGTTCCGTGTCCAGTTCTAACTATTGCTTCCTGACCTGCATATAGGTTTCTCAAGAAGCAGGTCAGATGGTCTGGTATTCCCATCTCTTTCAAAATTTTCCACAGTTTATTGTGATCCACACATTCAGTGGCTTTGGCAGTCAATAAAGCCAAAATAGATGTTTTTCTGGAACTCTCTTGCTTTTTCCATGATCCAGTGGATGTTGGCAATTTGATCTCTGGTTCCTCTGCCTTTTCTAAAACCAGCTTGAACATCTGGAACTTCACGGTTCACATATTGCTGAAGCCTGGTGTAGAGAATTTTCAGCATTACTTTACTAGTGTGTGAGATGAGTGCAATTGTGCGGTAGTTTGAGGATTCTTTGTCAGTGCCTTTCTTTGGGATTGGAATGAAAACTGACCTTTTCCAGTCCTGTGGCCACTGCTGAGTTTTCCAAATTTGCTGGCATACTGAGTGCAGCACTTTCACAGCATCATCTTTCAGGATTTGAAATAGCTCAACTGGAATTCCATCACCACCATTAGCTTTGTACTTACTGTTTTCCAAAACGTCTCTTTTCTAATCCATAAACTCCTTGAGGGCTGGGTCTCTGCCTTGCCTTTACATCCTGGATTATTCATGGAAAAGCCCAGTTAAATTCCCCTTTGGAGATCCGTGTGCTCAGTCGCTCAGTTGTGTCTGACTCTTGGCAACCCCATGAGCAGTAGCCTGTCAGACTCCTCTGTCCATAGGATTCTCCAGGCAAAAATAACTGGAGTGAGTTGTTATTTCCTTCTCCACTGGGGATCCCTGACAACCTCCTAACTCTCATCCAACAATTAATGTACTTTTTTTTTCTTCTATTCTGGAAAACAAATGAGATTCATAAATTGTGACCATTGTCCAGTGTTCTGAAATCGGTTCTCAGTAAGGTCAGGTGACTTCTTGTAGGAAGATAAATTATACTTACTGCAGTAAGACAGCATGATTTGTCTGTAAAGTTCCAGCAAAAAAAAAAAAAATATTTGTCCTGCCACATGGGGTGCTTCTTGGCAGTTTTAGTACTTCTATAAATAGAAATGAACTGCCCTTGACCCTGCTTCACAGCCACTGTAGAGTGGTGATGGGCTATTCCCACTGCCCATCATTGCTATCCTAGGGGAGTCCACACTCCTGACTCATCTTTGATGGAATCTCTCAGTCAGGCCAGAGTTTGGAGGTGGGATGTGGGCAGGCCCCTATGGGTCTGTCCCCAAACAGCAACGGGTGAGTGGGAAAAGACAGAGGGCTGGAACAACCTCTGAGGAGCTCTGTCTCCAGGTGTCCCAAAGAGATTTATGATTGGTTTGGATGAGGGAAGTCCAGATCAGAGTGCCCCCACCTGCAGCACTTAGCACAGTGTCTGGTACTGGGACCACAGTACATTGAATGACGGTGATCTTGAAGCTCTCCTGAGTGCTCTCAGGCTCTGGGCCACTGCTCTCATCACAGGGTGGGGCTCTGAGGAGCGTTTCAGCATCCTTCCCACCTTCCCCTGCGCAGGCACGCACACTCTCACTCCCACACACTCCCACTGTGATGTAATGAGAAATGTATATTTAGTCTTGGTCCCAGGTTCCTGCCACAGAGTTTCTAAAACCTGAGTAATTCCTGAGCAGTGGGGGAGGGAGGAATGTATTTCATCATTCAGAAGAAGCCCCTTTCAACCAACCGGGTGATCAAACAGCTGGAAGTAGCATTAATCTGAGCCCATATAATAAAGCCTCCATAAAACTGCTAAGCTGGGGTGTTGGTGAGAGCATGGAGGTGCTGGAGAGCAGAGTTCCTTGGAGTGGGCAAGGATGCTCTGAATCCCCACCCCTCCCCACCGCCTCACAGCTTGCCCCCTGAATTCCTGAGTTGCATATTTTCTAGTAAACGGGTGTTCTAGCAAGTAAACTGTTTTCCTGAGTTCTATGAGCTGTTCCAGCAATCCACTGAACCCAAGGAAGGGGTCTGTGGAAACCGTCAATTAACAGCCAGTTGTTCAGAGCGCAGGTATCAACTTCAACTTGCACCTGGCATCTGAAGCTCAGTCTCTGGGAGTAAGCCTGTGGGGTCTGTGCTGTCTCTGGGCCGTCAGTGTCAGAACTGAGTTAAACTGTGGGACACCCAGTCAGTGTGCACCGAGGATTGAACTGCTTAGTGTGGGAAACCGTAGAGGAGTGAGCACAGTGCAGAGAGAGTTTTCTTTGCTTGTCACACATGCATGCACTCAGTCTTACCCTCTTGATGAGCAGCCAGGGGGACATTACTGCCAGAGGCTGACTCCATCTGTCTGCCAGGTCTGGGTCAGGGAGGGGAGTGTCTGTGGAATACCGTGCCCCCTGCCCCCAAATTTGGCTGCCTCTGCAGGTCTCCCAGGTGGGCAGCTCTAGTCAGATAACCCATGTGCTTGCCTGACTCCTGGGAGCCACCACGGGAGATCCCACCCATGACAAAGGTCATGCGGAGAAGACCTGACAGGCAAAGGCAGATCAGGATTCGAGGGACTCCTTGGACCTGCTCGAGCATCTACCCCAAAACCAGAATCTGTCTGTCTTACTATTTTGTGCCTTTCACCAACTCTTCTGACATTAACAGGGGGCTATCCCCGACCACCTTTCTCTGGAAAAAAATCAACTTAGGGCTAGTTGATAAGTCTCTTGGGCATGAGCGGAATATTTCAAATCAAACCCCTCTGATGGCTCTCTAGCTTCTCTGACAGGTTTATCCAGACTCTTGCAGCTACGCATGTGATTATTCACAGCCTCCCAACTGTGAGAGGCACGGAAAGCCTAAAACATTCTAAAAATATAGAGCCATTCAAAGACTTAAAAACTATTAGAATAGTGCTGGTGTAGGATTTCATTGTTGAAAAGAACGCATTGTTCCAATGCTTGCTGCTAAGTTCCCATATCTCTTATCTGCTGTGCACCTGGGAGTGCATTAGTTAACATAGTTGGAATGTAAGAAAAACAAGAAGTAGCCTTGGAATTAACCACATCAGACCTTTGAGCTAATTGGTTCTTTCTTTGTTGTAACTCGCTGCATCTTTGCTCTGTGAGAATGTAACTCTGTTTAATACTTTCTGAGGCTGACATAGATTAGAAATATAAAGAAAAAACACTTCAAGGGAAAATAAGTTTTCTGGTTGAGCAGCCTTTGTCAAAAGAGGGTCATAAAATGCCCACAGGCCTCCAAGGCCAGAAGATAATGTACACAACATTGTGTATGGGAAAGGTATGCATGAAAAATCCTGGTTTCAATAAAGACAAAACAGATGTAATGTTTGGGCTGACTCTGTATGACTTTGCATCTTTCATTTCCCTCTATGTACAAGTCAAGGTACAAAAGTTCCTTTTGAAAACAAAGTTACGGGCCTCGCTCACCAAAGCTTGGTCACCCGTGTCAATCATTCTTTCTCCCTTTCTCCTTCTCCCACCCTCTCCTTTTCAGGCTGATCCCTGGAGCACAGAGGCTCTCTGCATTCACTTTCTTGTCCGGGCTTCTAAGACCCGATCGAGAAGGCATTCTGCATCTTCATTGCAACTAGAGGGGCTCTGCGTCTTCACTCCAGCGAAAGGAGTGAAGCCTCCATGAACAGAGCAAGTTCCTTGTCTGGGGCTTTATTGGCTTTCTGTGTAAACCAAGGAACATCAGCTTCTATTTTTTCCTCTCTCATTCATTCATTCGCCAACACTGTCTCACCTGATGGTACCCCTGGATCCTGCGGGGGCTGGATCCCGACACCTGACGGTCACTGTGTTGGTCAAGATGATGGACTGGGAATCAGGCGGCCTAGCACTGAGTCCTGCTCACATCACTCAGGGG
The DNA here is from genome assembly GCF_016772045.2 of Ovis aries. NCBI lineage: Eukaryota > Metazoa > Chordata > Mammalia > Artiodactyla > Bovidae > Ovis > Ovis aries. The sequence continues at coordinate 38,364,109 of NC_056074.1, forward strand.
CTGTGCGGTTTTGCAAAATCTCGTTTCCATCTCTGAGCCTTGATTTATTCTTTCAACACATGGCGTTTGCAACAGTGCCCACCTCATAGGCGGGTTGTGTGAATTTATTGAACTATTCCTGTAAAACTGGTCAGCAGAGTCCTTGGCTCAGATTAAGCGTTCAGTAAATAATATACTAGAAAGGGTAATAATAAGGTAGAAGTCCCAGCAAGGTGTGCACTTTGCAAGTAGTGATGACAGGTGGGCAGGCCCATAGTGCCTGGCAGACATGTCAAGTGGGCTGGACACCAGCATGGCCCGGTGGGATCGGGAGGACGTCGAGGAGAGCTGTGAGATGAAGGCTGCTGAGCTGCTCCCACTGGGCTGAGCCCCACCCTTGGTTCCCAGCTCTCCCATCACCTCTAACAGCCTTCTTCTTGGTTTTGCAGCCTGAACCCCAGCTTGGAGACCTGATTGAGATTTCCCGGCCACCCGTCACTCACTGGGCTATCTACGTTGGCAGCGGATATGTGGTCCACCTGGTACCCTCAGGTAAGGGCACCATTGGCCTCCACCGTGCTGAGGCTGGAAGCAGAGGGGATGGGGGAGCTGTGGGTAACCGGGGACCCCAACATTCTTCTTGCTCCACAACTGGCAGTTAGTTCCTGAGTGCTACAAGAAGACATCTTGGTGTAGGGCCATGATTTTCAAACTCTGCTCCTTGGAACCCAAGGGGTATGCAGAGAGATTGAGGTGGGATTCCAATGGGGCAGTTCTACTATAATGCATTTTATATATTATGACCTTGAATCAAATGCATTCAACTTTTAAGTTGCATCTTAATTAAATAAATCACTTGGAAAGTGCACAGGTGTTTGGGCAGCAGAGGTGACTGTGGATCTTGTTTCATTCTCCAACCTCAGTTTCCTCATCTGTAAACTGACTGAGAATTCTTAACTTGGGGTATTGTTGTGAGGAATCCCACTCCCTTTTCCTAAATTATTTAACTGTGGACAAACCTAAATGCAGTAAAGTGCACAATATAGTCAAGTGTATCAGTTCACTTCAGTTCAGTCGTTCAGTCGTGTCTGACTCTTTGCATCCCCATGAATTGCAGCATGCCAGGCCTCCCTGTCCATCACCATCTCCCAGAGTTCACTCAACTGCACGCCCATCGAGTCAGTGATGCCATCCAGCCATCTCATCGTCTGTCATCCCCTTCTCCTCCTGCCCCCAATCCCTCCCAGCATCAGAGTCTTTTCCAATCAAGTGTAGAGTCAATGAATTTTTTACAACGTATCCATCCATGTGACAATGAACAGATCAAGGCCTAGAACATTTCCACGGCCCTTAAGAGCCCCTCATGCCTCTTCAGGACCCTCTCTCCCTCCTGAGAGGCAGCCACTCCTCTAGGTCCTCCTGCTTTCTTTGCCTATTCTAGAACTTCAGGGCAACTCTTGTCTCCAGCTCTTTCACTGGCCCCGTGAAGTCCCCCATGCTGTTCTTATTTCTCCATTGCTGTGTGTCCTCGGACAATGGGAATCCCTCAATTTGTTAACCACTCTTCTGCTGATTGGCATTGGATGTTTCCAGGTGTAGGCTGCTCTGTGTGCAGCTGCTGTGGACATTCTTAGGTGTGTCTTCTGCTGACCTAGGATGGTAGCAAAATCAGTGACCTCATACTGCATTTACAGAGAAATCAAAGTAACCAGGGTAGAAGTCACTGTCCCCAGCCTGATCAACCAAACCACCAATCTCGACATCCACAGAATCTGCCTTTGCCCTTATTTATAAAGCCAGCCCCTGGGTTGGACTAGGGCCCTGGACTCCTCCTCTTACTTTCATAAGCATTTTACCCTCAAATTCCCCCCTGCCTTCTGTTTTGTTCCTCTTGGCTTTGAAACCACTGGAATATCTCTCACTGTTAAACAAAGACTCCCTTGACCACACATTCTCTCTACCTACCTTCCCATGGGGTAGATCTCTTGTCTGCCATGCCCATTGCTGGCCCCTACTTCCCATCCTCTCTTCTGTTCCACCAGGGGGTATTTACGCCCCTCATGGAACAGCTCTTATCAAGGCTTCATCAATATCTTTGTTCCAGCCTCCTTGCTTCTCTGCAGCATTTCGTACGAGTGACCTCTCTCTATGCTTCCCCTGGCACTGCCTTTCTTCCTTTCCCACCAGGCCCTTCCTTGTGGCCTCCTGTGGGAGGGGGCTGGGTGGCTTCCTCCTCTCTCCCATATCTCTCATTTTTACTCCTCCCTCACCTCTGCCCTGGATTCTAATACCTTCTACTTGTCGATGTCTCCCTAAGACTGCAACCTTAACTTAGGCTTGATCCTGCTCAGCTTCAGGCTTGTATACCCTCTTGACTACTTGGCATCTTCACTTAGGTGTCTAAGTGGCATGTTGAACTTGATACACCTCAGATGGAGGGCTCCAGATGACAACACCATTCAGTTGCTTAGACCAAAGTCTACACATCATCCTTGATCCTTTTCACCCTCTATCTAATCCATCAGGAAATCCTATTGGCTTTATCTCCAAAGCAGACCCACAATCTGATCATTTCTCAGCATCTCCACTGATGTGCCTGGGGTAAGATACCGTGCTCTCTCACCTGATGCTACTGCAGTTCTGCTTGGTCTCTCTACCTCTTGTCCACGATTGTCTGTCCTTCCTTCACTGGGCAGCCAGCATGATCATTGCCGGCGACGGAATGAAACTCCAACACTGCAGAGTGGTTTAAATCTTTATATTTTAACACTTGCTTCTTACAGCTGCTTTATTTTATATCTTTTGCACAACCCCCTACAGGGCAAGCTGCCAAGCACTATGATTCAGAGACTATACAGTGCGCAGGCGCAGGGCGAGATACCCTTTACCTTGGCTTATTTACTGCAGCTAAGACTTTGTTTTGGGAACTTCCTTATCAACTTAGAATCCGTTTTGTCCCAAGGTCTGTTCCTTTTGAGGAATCAGAGAAACATCCTTGTGTGCAAGCAATGTTCTTTTCCCATGGGAACAAACAGGATTTTTAGCTGAACATCTCGTTTGCAAGAATGCTCAGCCCTGGTTGACAGTCTCGCTAGCAAGCACTTCTCAATCTTCCTTAAACCTAGTTCCCTACACTGGGCAGAACATCTCGTTTGCAAGAATGTTCAGCCCTGGTTGAGAGTCTCGTTTGCAAGCACTTCTCAACCTTCTTTAAACCTAGTTCCCTACAATCATTCTAATATATAAATCTGATTATGTCACTCCTCTCCTTAACATTTCAACTGCCATTTCCGTCACATATAGAAAAAGTTTCAAATCTGTGCTGTGGCCTCTGAACCTGGCATGGTCTAGCCCAGACTGCCTATCTGATCTTCCTCTTCTTCTCTCCTCTTGGGTCTCCGGACCTCACTGGCCTCCTTGCATCCTTCTTTCCTGAGGTCCTTGCTTTTGTCTCCCTTCTGCTTGTGATGCTCTTTCCTGGCTCTCAGCACAGCTGCCTCCCTTTCAGCATTCAAGTCTCAACTCAAATGGCCATTCCTGGGCATGGCCCTCCCCAGCCTGAGCGAGGGCAGCCTCCCCTGGTCATCCTCTCCTATGTGACTTCACTTAATCTTCCCCATAGCCTTTGCAAAACCTGAAAGTATCTTATTTTTTCTATTTGTACACTGTCAGTGTCCATTCACTAGAGTGTATACTAATTGAGGGCAGGTACGCTGTCAAGTTCATGGAGGGCTTCAGCACCTTAGACAAGGCCTGGCACATAGTAGGGCCTCAGTATTGACTGACTGTGCTGAGTGGGTGTCACTGTTGGACAGGAGACAGGGAAGGCATGACAGGGATCTGGGTGGATAGTGTGACACCCATCACTGGGTGAGCAATGCTCCTTAAAGGGAAAAGATGCTTCTATCTGCATCTTCTCATTGGAGCTTCACAGGAATCTTGTGAAATAGGTGAGGCAAGGGGGACTGACCTCACACTACTGAGAAAGTGGTGGAAGTCAGAGCTGGAAGGAAACTTAGAGAACAACCCAGTACTAATGAGAGCGAATACTTGCTGGGCTCTAACCCTGTTCCAGGCACTGGGGGAGGCACCTTACCTAATCTGTTTCTTAAATCCTTGCAGCTCCTCGTCCACAGATGTAGGCACAGGTGGAAATTATTGGACCTGTTCTACAAGGAACTGGGGACTCAGAGAAGTTAAGCAACCTGTCCACAGTCATATAGCAGAAAGTCGCAGGGTGGGACTCAAACCCTGGCTCTGACTCTATCACCTGCCTTTAAACCTGATGCTCTGCTGTGAAGTCTGAGGTTCCCCAAATTTCAGTCATTGATTATTAGCCATATTCATCTGCCCTTTCTCCAATTGTTTAATGGTATTTTCTTTAATGTTGTTGTTCAGTTGCTCAGTCATGTCCAACTGATTGTGACCCCATGGACTGAAGCATACAAGGCTTCCCTGTCCTTCACCATCTCCCAGAGTTGGCTCTAACTTATGTCCATTGAGTCCATGAAACCATCCATCCGTCTCATCCTCTGTCATCCCCTTCTCCTGCCTTCAGTCTTCCCCAGCATCAGGGTCTTTTCTAATGAGTCAGATCTTTGAGCCAGGTGGCCAAAATGTTGGAGCTTCAGCTTTAACATCAGTCCTTCCAGTGAATATTCAGGATTGATTTCCTTTAGGATTGACTGGTTTCATCTCCTTGCAGTCCAGGGAATTCTCAAGGGTCTTCTCCAACACCAAGTGTGAAAGCATCAATTCTTTGGCACTCAGCCTTTCTTATTGTCCAGCTCTCACATCCATACAGGACTACGTGGATCTTTGTCAGTAAAGTAATGTCTCTGCTTTTTAATATGCTGTCTAGGTTCGTCATAGCTTTTCTTCCAAAGAGCAACTGTCTTTTAATTTCATGGCTGCAGTCACCATCCACAGTGATTTGGAGCCCAGGAAAATAGTCTCTCACGACTAACTTTAAAAACAAAAATAATTCCTTTAAAACGAGCCTTAAATTCCTAACTTGATGTGTGTTCATGAATCCATCTTAGCTTGTCTTTGTGGATTCCCAGCATTGGCTCAGCTAAGTTAAGTGACATGTGAAGACCATGCAGTGATGGAACCAGAATCAGCACCCATTGCTTCTGCCTCTGAGCCCGTGCTCCCTCTCACTAGGGTGGCACCCAGTGTGTGGAGTATGAGGAAGCCCTCACTGTTGGGTGTTGACTCTGAACTTGCACCTCTGGAGCTGGAACCTCCTGAAATTCTGTGCCCCAGGCACCTTGCTTGCCTCTCCCCAGTCCCAGCCTCCTACCTGCCTGTCGAGGGGCTGAAGGTGGATGAGTCTCCAGAGCTCCCCTGACCCAGTCCCCACGCTGACCCTTTCAATAGACTCGGGGCTCAAACACAGCATCATCTTCTATTTACCTCACTGAATCCGTTAAGCACCTCCTGCCCTACTAGGAGGAAATCTGAATGCCTTGATTTCTAAACCTCAGAGTTGTTCTCAGGGCAGAGGGGTTCAGTCCTCTTTAGAAAGCCAAGCAGAACAGGACCTTCACTCTGATCAGACCCTCTGACCATTGCTTGTTGCTGTCATGTGGCATCACAGTGCAATATGGGTCCTGCCCCGTGTAATGGGATGCTTCCCCTACTGGGAGAGACCTTGGGGTTCCTGATCATGGCAAGGCCACAGAGGCTCTCTGAGGGACATGAGTCTCCTCTGTGATGTTCCCTGGGGCCCACCCTTTTAATGCAAGCCCAGTTTTCAGTCATCATACCCTCCCTACATGATATAAGCTGGTGACCTCAAGAGAGATCTCTGTGTGGGCACCAGCTTTTGCTCCACATCATCCTGGCCCCTGTATTGGCCCCAAATCCCTTTCTTCAAGGCAGTTTCACTCCTGGAAATCTGTTGCACAATCCAGCCCCTCAGCATTGACCAGGGCTGTGCGAATATACCCTTCCTTGACCTCCCTGGTGTCACTCCTCTGGGAACAGCTATGGGGTTTTGGTCCCTTTGTTCCCAGAAAGATGGAATCCCCTTCTGCAAACCCATTCAACTTTTCTGCGGTAATCAGCTTTGTGTGTGTCAGGGAAGTGGAGCCTTGGCAGGATCACAAAAAAATTCACACTCTATTCCCCTAGGGAAGTGGGTGTGCTCAGGGCCCATATTGCACAATCAAGAGGGCCACTGAACTGTCGCAGGGTGTACAAGGCCAGCTTCTCTATGTGAAAGGAAAACATCACAGCAAATCATAGGATTTTACTCCTCCTTATTTCAGATAAGAAAACCAGGGACCAGAGACCACAAGGGTCTTATCCAAAGCTACATAGCTCTGACGCTGACTCATCTGCTCATCCCCTTGTGGATGTGGTGGATGCTAGGCTGAGGGCGGGCCCAGGACCAATCATGTTCCTCATCCTGAATCCACAGGCGGAATCTCGGGAGCTGGTGGATCCGGTATCATGAATGCAGCGGCCAACAGGGCCATAGTAAAGAAAGAGCGGCTGTGTGACGTGGTTGGGAAAGATGGATACAAGGTCAACAACAAGCACGATAACAAGTACAAGCCACTCCCTCCCAGCAAAATCGTCTGGCGGGCAGAGGAGCTGGTGGGCCGGGAGTTCGGCTACAACCTGACCAGCCAGAACTGCGAGCATTTCGTCAATGAGCTGCGCTATGGGGTCCCCCGCAGCGACCAGGTGGGTCCTCAGTGTGTCCCTAGCTCCATGGTCTCTTAGTTTCTTATTTCTCTGCTGTTTCTCTTACTCAGCTAGGCCACAACCCCCAGAAGTTGCCTTAAGATATATAGGATAATGGTGACAACAGTTCACTCTACATGCCAGGCTCGAACTTGAATTGGTTGCTGTATGAGTTTCTGTGGCTGCTGTAACAAATGGCCAGAAATTCAGTGGCTTAACAACACAAATGTATTATCCTATAGTTCTGGAGGTCAGAAGTCTGAAACAGGTCTCACTGGGCTAAAATCAAGGTGTCAGCAAGGCTGTGTTCTTTTCTAGAGGCTCTCACAGAGAACCTGTCTTCTAGTCTTTTCCAGCTTCAAGAGGCTGCCTGCATTCCTTGGCTTGTGGCTCCCCTTCATCTCCAAAGTTGGAAATGGCTGGTTGAGTCTCTCTCCCATTGCATTACTATGATACTGACTCTACTCCTTCCCGCTTCCATCAGAAACTTTGTGATTATATTGGGCTTACCTAGATATCCAGAATAATCTTTCTATTCTAAGGTAAATTGATTAGCAACCTTAATTCTATCTGCAATTTTAATTCTCTGTCTCCATGAAGCATAATGTATTTACAAGTATTAGGAATGAGGACATATTATGGAATTAAGACCTAGACATCTTTGGGGACTATTTTTCTGCCTACCAGTTACTCTTTACACTGGGTACAGTTAATGTCTTGGGAGCTCCTCTTGCTGTTATTCTAGAAAGATTTCCCTCTATTGTCTCCTGCATCAGAGCACCATCTTCCATATCTCATGTCCTCTTTCTTGTTTTGTTGTTATTGTTGAATAATTAAATTGTGTCTGACACTTTTCCGACACCATGGACTTTAGCCCTCCAGGCTCCTCTGCCCATGAGATTTCCCAGGCAAGAATACTGGAGGGGGGCTTCCATTTCCTTCTCCAGAGGATCTTCCCAATCTAGCGACCAAACCCATGTCTCCTGCTTTGGTAGGTGGATTCTTTACCAATGAATAACCTGGGAAGCCCTGTCTTGGTTTACACATTTCTTGTGGTGGAAACTCCTTCAGCAGCTTCCTAAAAAAGGATGCATGGAAAAAGATATTTTTTGAGATCCCGTATGTCTGAATTATTTTTCAATTTACCCTCCCACTTGATTTATTTTTTAATATAAATTTATTTATTTTAATTGGAGGCTAATTACTTTACAATATTGTATTGGTTTTGTCACACATCAACATGAATCAACCACGGGTACACACGTGTTCCCCATCCTGAACCCCCCTCCCACCTCCCTGCCCGTACCGTCCCTCTGGGTCGTCTCAGTGCACCAACCCCAAGCATCCAGTATCATGCATTGAACCTGGACTGGCGATTCGTGTCATATACGATATTTAACATGTTTCAATGCCATTCTCCCAAATCATCCCACCCTCTCCCTCTCCCACAGAGTCCAAAAGACTGTTCTGTACATTTGTGTCTCTTTTGCTGTCTCACATACAGGGTTATCGTTACCATCTTTCTGAAATCCATATATATGCGTTAGTGTACTGTATTGGTGTTTTTCTTTCTGGCTTACTTCACTCTGTATAATAGGCTCCAGTTTCATCCACCTCATTACAACTGATTCAAATGTATTCTTTTTAATGGCTGAGTAATATTCCATTGTGTGTATGTACCGCTGCTTTCTTATCCATTCATCTGCTGATGGACATCTAGGTTGCTTCCATGTCCTGGCTTATAAACAGTGCTGCAATGAACATTGGGGTACACGTGTCTCTTTCAATTCTGGCTTCCTCAGTGTGTATGCCCAGAAGTGGGATTGCTGGGTCGTATGGCAGTTCTATTTCCAATTTTCTAAGGAATCTCCACACTGTTCTCCATAGTGGCTGTACTAGTTTGCATTCCCACCAACAGGGTAAGAGGGTTCCCTTTCCTCCACACCCTCTCCAGCATTTATTGCTTGTAGACTTTTGGATTGCAGCCATTCTGACTGGCGTGAAATGGTACCTCATTGTGGTTTTGATTTGCATTTCTCTGATAATGAGTGATGTTGAGCACCTTTTCATGTGTTTGTTAGCCATCTGTATGTCTTCTTCGGAGAAATGTCTATTTAGTAGTTTGGCCCATTTTTTGCTTGGGTCGTTTATTTTTCTGGAATTGAGCTGCAGGAGTTGCTTGTACATTTTTGAGATTAGTTGTTTGTCAGTTGCTTCGTTTGCTATCATTTTCTCCCATTCTGAAGCCTGTCCTTTCACCTTGCTTATAGTTTCCTTTGTTGTGCAGAAGCTTTTAATTTTAATTAGGTCCCATTTGTTTATTTTTGCTTTTATTACCAGTATTCTGGGAGGTGGGTCATAGAGGATCCTGCTGTGATGTATGTTGGAGAGTGTTTTGCCTGTTCTCCTCTAGGAGTTTTATAGTTTCTGGTCTTACATTTAGATCTTTAATCCATTTTGAGTTTATTTTTGTGTATGGTGTTAGTGTTCTAGTTGCATTCTTTTATTGTTTGCATTCCTTGCATTGTTTTCCCAGCACCACTTGTTAAAGAGATTGTCTTTAATCCATTGTATATTCTTGCCTCCTTTGTCAAAGATAAGGTGTCCACAGGTGCGTGGATTTACCTCTGGGCTTTCTATTGTGTTCCATTGTGTTCAAGCTGGTTTTAGAAAAGGCAGAGAAATCAGAGATCAAATTGCCAACATCTGCTGGATCATCGAAAAAGCGAGAGAGTTCCAGAAAAACATCTATTTCGGCTTTATTGACTATGCCAAAGCATTTGGCTGTGTGGATCACAATAAACTGTGGAAAATTCTGAAAGAGATGGGAATACCAGACCACCTGGCCTGCCTCTTGAGAAATCTGTATGAAGGTCAGGAAGGAACCGTTAGAAATGGACATGGAACCACAGACTGGTTCCAAATAGGAAAAGCAGTACATCAAGGCTGTATATTGTCACCCAGCTTATTTAACTTATATGCAGACTACATCATGAAAATGCTGGGCTGGAAGAAGCACAAGCTGGAATCAAGATGGTCGGGAGAAATATCAATAATCTCAGATATGCAGATGACATCACCTTTATGGCAGAAAGTGAAGAGGAACTAAAAAGCCTCTTGATGAAAGTGAAAGAGGAGAGTGAAAAAGTGGGCTTAAAGCTCAACATTCGAAAAACGAAGGTCATGGCATCTGGTCCCATCACTTCATGGCAAATAGATGGGGAAACAGTGGAAACAGTGTCGGACTTTATTTTTGGGGGCTCCAAAATTACTGCAGATGGTGACTGCAGCCATGAAATTAAAAGACGCTTACTCCTTGGAAGGAAAGTGATGACCAACCTAGAGAGCATATTCAGAAGCAGATACGTTACTTTGCCAACAAAGGTCCGTCTAGTCAAGGCTATCGTTTTTTCCAGTGGCCATGTATGGATGTGAGTATTGGACTGTGAAGACAGCTGAGCGCCAAAGAAATGATGCTTTTGAACTGTGGTGTTGGAGAAGACTCTTGAGAGTCCCTTGGACTGCAAGGAGATCCAGCCAGTACATTCTGAAGATCAGCCCTGGGATTTCTTTGGAGGGAATGATGCTGAAGCTGAAACTCCAATATTTTGGCCACCTCATGAGAATAGTGGACTCATTTTAAAAGACTCTGATGCTAGGAGAGATTCGGGTCAGGGGAAGGGGATGGCAGAGGATGAGATGGCTGGATGGCATCACTGACTCATTGGACATGAATCTGAGTGAACTCCGTGAGTTGGTGATGGAGAGGGAGGCCTGGCGTGCTGCTATTCATGGGGTCGCGAAGAGTCAGACACGACTGAGCCACTGAATTGAACTGAACTGAACTGAACTGACCTATATTTCTGTCTTTGTGCCAGTACCATACTGTCTTGATGACTGTGGCTTTGTAGTAGAGCCTGAAGTCAGGCAGGTTGATGCCTCCAGTTCCATTCTTCTTTCTCAAGATTGCTTTGGCTATTCGAGGTTTTTTGTATTTCCATACAAATTGTGAAATTATTTGTTCTAGCTCTGTGAAAAATACCGCTGGTAGCTTGATAGGGATTGCATTGAATCTGTAGATTGCTTTGGGTAGTATACTCATTTTCACTATATTGATTCTTCTGATCCATGAACGTGGTATATTTCTCCATCTATTAGTGTCCTCTTTGATTTCTTTCACCAGTGTTTTATAGTTTTCTATATATAGGTCTTTAGTTTCTTTAGGTAGATATATTCCTAAGTATTTTATTCTTTTCGCTGCAATGGTGAATGGAATTGTTTCCTTAACTTCTCTTTCTATTTCCTCATTACTAGTGTATAGGAGTGCAAGGGATTTCTGTGTGTTGATTTTATATCCTGCAACTTTACTATATTCATTGATTAGCTCTACTAAGTTCCTGGTGGAGTCTTTAGGCTTTTCTATGTAGAGGATCATGTCATCTGCAAACAGTGAGAGTTTTACTTCTTCTTTTCCAATTTGGATTCCTTTTATTTCTTTTTCTGCTCTGATTGCTGTGGCCAAAACTTCCAAAACGATGTTGAATAGTAGTGATGAAGGTGGGCACCCTTGTCTTGTTCCTGACTTTAGGGGAAATGCTTTCAAGTTTTCATCATTGAGGATAACGTTTGCTGTGGTTTGTCATATATAGCTTTTATTATGTTGAGGTATGTTCCTTCTAGTCCTGCTTTCTGGGGAGCTTTTATCATAAATGGATGTTGAATTTTGTCAAAGGCTTTCTCTGCATCTATTGAGATAATCATATGATTTTATTTTTCAATTTGTTAATGTGGTGTATTACATTGATTGATTTGCAGATGTTGAAGAATCCTTGCATCCCTGGGATAAAGCCCACTTGGTCATGGTGTATGATCTTTTTAATGTGTTGTTGGATTCTGATTGCTAGAATTTTGTTAAGGATTTTTGCGTCTATGTTCATCAGTGATATTGGCCTGTAGTTTTCTTTTTTGTGGCATCTTTGTCAGGTTTTGGTATGGGGGTGATGGTGGAGCCTCATAGAATGAGTTTGGAAGTTTACCTTCCTCTGCAATTTTCTGGAAGCGTTTGAGTAGGACAGGTGTTAGCTCTTCTCTAAATTTTTGGTAGAATTCAGCTGTGAAGCCGTCTGGAGCTGGGCTTTTGTTTGCTGGGAGATTTCTGATTACAGTTTCAATTTCCATGCTTGTGATGGGTCTGTTAAGATTTTCTATTCCTTCCTGGTTCAGTTTTGGAAAGTTGTACTTTTCTAAGAATTTGTCCATTTCTTCCACGTTGTCCCTTTTATTGGCATATAGGTGCTGATAGTATTCTCTTATGATCCTTTGTATTTCTGTGTCGTCTGTTGTGATCTCTCCATTTTCATTTCTAATTTTATTGATTTGATTTTTCTCCCTTTGTTTCTTGATGAGTCTGGCTAATGGTTTGTCCATTTTATTTATCCTGTCAAAGAACCAGCTTTTGGCTTTGTTGATTTTTGCTATGGTCTCTTTTGTTTCTTTTGCATTTATTTCTGCCTTAATTTTACAGATTTCTTTCCTTCTACTAACCTGGGGTCCTCCATTTCTTCCTTTTCTAGTTGCTTTAGGTGTAGAGTTAGGTTATTTATTTGACTTTTTTCTTGTTTCTTGAGCTATGTCTCTATTGCTATGAACCTTCCCCTTAGCACTGCTTTTACAGTGTCTCACAGGTTTTGGGTTGTTGTGTTTTCATTTTCACTCGTTTCTATGCATATTTTGATTTATTCTTTTATTTCTTCTGTGATTTGTTGGTTATTCAGCAGCGTGTTGTTCAGCCTCCAATGTTGGAATTTTTAATAGTTTTTCTCCTGTAATTGAGATCTAATCTTACTGCATGGTGGACAGAAAAGATGCTTGGAATGATTTCAATTACCAAGGCTAGATTTATGGCCCAGGATGTGATCTATCCTGGAGAAAGTTCCGTGTGCGCTTGAGAAAAAGGCGAAATTCATTGTTTTGGGGTGAAATGTCCTATAGATATCAATTAGCTCTAACTGGCCTATTGTATCGTTTAAAATTTGTGTTTCCTTGTTAATTTTCTGTTTAGTTGATCTATCCATAGGTGTGAGTGGGGTATTAAAGTCTCCCACTAGAATGACATTCTAACATGTATAATATCATGTGAATTGAATCGCCAGTCTATGTCTGACGCAGGATGCAGCATGCTTGGGGCTGGTGCATGGGGATGACCCAGAACGATGTTATGGGGAGGGAGGTGGGAGGGGGGTTCATGTTTGGGAATGCATGTAAGAATTAAAGATTTTAAAATTTAAAAAATAAAAAACTAAAAAAAAAATTTAAAAAAAAATAAATAAATAAATAAAATAAAGTCTCCCACTATTATTGTGTTGTTGTTCATTTCCCCTTTCATACTTGTTAGCATTTGTCTTACGTATTGCAGTGCTCCAATGTTGGATGCAAATATATTCATAATTGTTATATCTTCTTCTTGGATTGATCCTTTGATCATTATGTAGTGTCCTTCTTTGTTTCTTTTCACAGCCTTTGTTTTAAAGTCTATTTTATCTGCTTCCTTTTGATCTCTATTTGTGTGGAATATCTTTTCCAGCCCTTCAGTTTCAGTCTGTATGTGTCCCCTGTCTTGAGTGGGTCTCTTGTAGACAACATATATAAGGGTCTTGTTTTTGTATCCATTCAGCCAGTCTTTGTCTTTTGGTTGGGGCATTCAACCCATTTACGTTTAAGGTAATTATACACCCTTTTTGTGTTTCCTGTCTAGAGAAGATCCTTTAGCATTTGTTGGAGAGCTGGTTTGGTGGTGCTGAATTCTCTCAGCTTTTGCTTGTCTGTAAAGCTTTTGTTTTCTCCTTCATAGTTCAATGAGATCCTTGCTGGGTACAGTAATCTGGGCTGTAGGTTATTTTCTTTCATCACTTTAAGTATGTCTTGCCATTCCCTCCTGGCCTGAAGAGTTTCTATTGCTAGATCAGCTGTTATCCTTATGGGAATCCCCTTGTGTGTTATTTGTTGTCTTTGCCTTGCTGCTTTTAATATTTGTTCTTTGTGTTTGATCTTTGTTAATTTGATTAATGTGTGTCTTGGGGTGTTTCACCTTGGGTTTATCCTGTTTGGGACTCTCTGGGTTTCTTGGACTTGGGTGAGTATTTCCTGCCCCATTTTAGGGAAGTTTTCAATTATTATGTCCTCAAGTGTTTTCTCATGGTCTTTCTTTTTGTCTTCTTCTGGGACTCTTATGATTCGAATGTTGGGGCCTTTAACACTGTCCTGGAGGTCTCTGAGATTGTCCTCATTTCTTTTTATTCGTTTTTCTTTTTTCCTCTCTGATTCATTTATTTCTACCATTCTATCTTCTACTTCACTAATCTTATCTTCTGCCTCCATTATTCTACTATTTGTTGCCTCCAGAGTGTTTTTGATCTCATTTATTGTGTTATATATGGACTCTTTTTTATTTCTTCTAGGTCCTTGTTAAACCTTTCTTGCATCTTCTCAATCCTTGTCTTCAGGCTATTTATCTGTGATTCCTTTTTGATTTCAAGATTTTGGATCATTTTCACTATCATTATTTGGAATTCTTTATCAGGTAGATTCCCTATATCTTCCTCTTTTGTTTGGTTTGGTGGGCATTTATCCTATTCGTTTACCTGCTGGGTATTCCTCTGTCTCTTCATCTTGTTTATATTGCTGGGTTTGGGGTGGCCTTTCTATATTCTGGCCGTTTGTGGAGTTCTCTTTATTGTGGAGTTTCCTCACTGTGAGTGGGGTCGTATGGGTGGCTTGTCGAGGTTTCTTGTTTAGGGAATGTTGTGTCGGAGTTCTGCTGGGTGGAGCTGCATTTCTTCTCTTTGGAGTGCAATGAAGTGTCCAGTAATGAGTTATGAGATGTCAATGGTTTTGGAGTAACTTTGCGCAGCCTGTATATTGAAGCTCAGGGCTGTGTTCCTCTGTTGCTGGAGAATTTGCGTGATATGTCTTGCTCTGGAACGTGTTTGTCCTTGTGTGGTGCTTGGTTTCAGTGTAGGTATGGAAGCGTTTGATGAGCTCCTGTCAATTAATGTACCCTGGAGTCAGGAGTTCTCTGGTGTTCTCAGGATTTGGACTTAAGCCTCCTGCTTCTGGTTTTCAGTCTTATTTTTACAGTAGTCTCAAGACTTCTCCTTCTATACAGCACCGTTGATAAAACATCGAGGTTAAAGATGAAAAGTTTCTCCACAGTGAGGGACACCCAGAGAGGATCACAGAGCTACATGGAGAAGAGAAGAGGGAGGAGGGAGTTAGAGGTGACCCGAATGAGATGAGGTGGAATCAAAAGAGGAGAGAGCAAGCTAGCCAGTAATCACTTCCTTATGTGCACTCCACAACTGGGCTGCTCAGAGATGTTCACAGAGTTATACAAAGAAGAGAAGAGAGAGGAAGGAGACAGAGGTGGCCAGGAGGATAAAAGGGGGGACTCAAAAGGAGAGAGACAGATCCAGCCAGTAATCAGTTCCCTAAGTGTTCTCCACCGTCTGGAACACACAGAGATTCACAGAGTTGGGTAGAGAAGAGAAGGGGGAGGGAGGAGACAGAGGTGACCTGGTAGAGAAAAAGGAGAGTCCAAAGGGGGAGAGAGCAGTCAAGCCAGTAATCTCGCTCCCAAGTGAAAATGGGTACTGAAGATTGGGTTCTTAAAGGTACAAAATTGATAACAAATACCAAAAAGCAAAGATTAAAAATCTAGAGTAGAGGTTGGAATTTCAAAAATACAATATTAAAGAAAAGAAAAAAAGTGACAAAAATTATAAAATATATATATATATGAAGTTTGCTTTTAAAAATAGGGTTTCTTTTTTTTTGCAAAGTAATAGTAGGTTATAAAAGTGAAAATTAAAGGAGTAATAGAGGACTTAATTTTTTTTAATTTAAAAAAAAGAATGATCTTAAAAATAGCAAAAATATATCTAGGACTTTCTCTGGTGTTGTTGTGGGTATTGTGGGGTCAGTTCATTTCGGATAGTTCCTTGGTCCGGCTTATATTTCTCAAGATCTATAGGCCCCTTCTTATGTAGACAGTACTAACGACAGGGTTTTAATCTATTGCACCTGTCACTTGCAAGGCGATTCCTTCTGTTTTAGCTTCTTCTGTTTGCTGGTCTCTTCAGTGTCTGATTTCTGCCCTGACACAAAAGGGGCAGTGGTGGACACATTTTTTTTAGGCTCATTTGTTCAGTCGCAATGTTGGGGGGAGGGACACTGCAAACAAATAACACTGGCGTGTGCTTGCAGTGTCTCAGCCACACTGGGCCTGCCCCCACTCACGGCGCGTGTACCCTCCCTGCCCACACTGCTCAGGCTCTAGGTTGCTCCGCTGGGAACCGTCCGAGGCCAGCCCTGGTCTGCATGCACCATCCAGGTCTAAGCCGCTCAGGTTCAGTCACTCAGGTAGTCCTCAGAGGCACAGACTCGGTTGGGCCTGCTTTCTGTGCCCTTCCCAGCTCAGGTGATGAGGTGTTTGGAGAGTGCGGTCACTGACTTATTGCCTCCTCCATCCCTGACGCTCAGTTTTCTGGGTGTACAACCGGCGCACTTTCTCAGGCGGATGTTGACTGTCCAGAACCCCAAGAAGTCTTAGTTAGCAATGAAGCCTGCTTGCAGTTTGGTAGATAATGTCTCTCTGGGGCTGCGATTGCCCCCTCTGGCTCTGGCTGCCTGTCACCGGAGGGGGATGGTCTGCAGCCAGCTAGTTCTGTTCAGTCCTTTGTTCTGTGCGTGGGCCTGGAAGTGTCTTAGGTTAGGGCTTTGTGCGTGGTAGCTGTCCCACAGCCTGGTTTGCTAGCCCAAGTTAGGTCGCTCAGATTTCCCTTGGGGCATTCAGGCCCGGCCCTTACTCTAATCAATGCAGCCCGCGCCTCCCTGCCCAGCCCCTGCCTCCCTGCCCAGCAGGTGCTAGTGGCAAGTGCAGGCGTCTGCCCTGCTTCTCTGCTAGGGGGTTACCGCTGGGCTCGTAATCTGTAGGTTTTAATTATTTATTTTTCCTCCCTGTTATGTTACCTTCTGCGCTTCCAAGGCTCGCCACAGACTCAGCAGTGACAGTGTTTCCTGGTGTCTGGAAACTTCTCTCTTTTTAAGACTCCCTTCCCGGGACGAAGCTCTGTCCCTACCATTTTGTCTCTTTTTTTAATATATATATTTTTTTCCTACCTCCTTTCAAAGACAGTGGGCTGCTTTTCTGGGTGCCTGATGTCCTCTCCCGGCATTCAGAAGTTGTTCTCTGGAATTTACTCAGCATTGAAATGTTCTTTTGATGAATTTGTAGGGGCGAAAGTGGTCTCCCAGTCCTATTCCTCCGCCGTCATAGGACAGTCCCTCCCACTTGATTTAATAGTCTGTATAGGAGTAGACTGAGAACCCTCATATTGGCACCTTTCATTGTTTCCACTTGGGCCAGTCCGATTCCCCAGAAGAGTTTTCCTGACTCTTATGTAGAGGGTAAAATACTGGGAGGAGAGGGAACAGGAAGGCCAAGAGTCTCCTTTTCACATATGTATGGCCCCTCAATCCTTTTTTGGAGATATGATACCCACACCCTCACATGTGCTTCTGTTTACAGACCCCAAATCTTCTGATTTTCATTGCAGTGAGGGAGGGGCCTCAGCTCTCTCTCTCTTTCACCCACTTCCAGAAGTACCTGGTGATCTCAATATGTGTCTTTTTCAGGGATTCTGTTGTACACAGTTAGCCCCCAACATATAAACATTCAAGTTTTGAACTTTCAAAGATGCGAACTTGTGTTCCAGCAAAGTCAGGATAGAGTGACACTGAAGCTTGCCCTCCATCTCCTATTGCTGATGATCCTTCAGTTCCACCATCTCCCACCTCCTCTCCCTCCTCCAGTCAGTAACTCTTCTTGCTTGTTCACGTGACACCAGGCCCTGGATGCCAGCTGTTGTTCTCCACTACTGTACTTTTCAAAGTACTATACTGTAAGATTAAAAATATATCAGAGGGACATCCCTGGTGGTCCCAGCAGTAAAGAATACACCTGCCAATGCAGGCAACACAGGTTCGATCCCTGGTCCAGGAGCAACCAGTGTGCCACAACTGCTGAGCCCAAAACTACTGAGCCCAAGCTTAGAGCCTATGCTCCACGACAGAGAGGAGCCCCCACTTCCTGCAACTCAAGAAAGTCTGAACAGAGCAATGAAGACCCGGTGAGCCAAAAATCAATGAGGAAATCTTTTTTTTTTTAATGTATGAGAACCCTATTAAAAGGATGGCGCAGATAGTAAAGAATCTGCGTTCATGCAGAACACTGGGGTACAATCCCTGGGTTAGGAAATCTCCCTTGAGAAGGGAGTGGCAACCTACTCCAGTATTCTTGCCTGGAGAATTCCATGGACAGAGAAGCCTGGCAGGCTGCAGTCCATGAGGTCACAAAGAATCAGACACAACTGAACAGCTAATGCTTTCACTTTCAATAAGTATCTTTGAGTGCCTTAATAAAGAATTTAAGTTGAAGTAAAGAAAAAAAATGTATTCTTTATTCTTTGTTTTTGTTTTTTAGTATTTTTTGTATGAAAACTATTATAAATCTTTTACAGTACAGTACTGTATAGTTGATTGTGTTACTTGGGTACCCAAGCTAACTTTGTTGAACTTACAAACAAACTGGACTTAAGAACGTGCTCTCAGAACTGACCAGGTTAGTATGTATGGGACTTGCTGTATTTAGGATTTATATTCAGCTTTTTCTACAGCTGCCTTAGCCTTTAGTGTTCTCTGAGTCCTAGTGGAATTATGCCTAAAACTAATGTCTTACTTTATTTTTATTTGGAGTTCAGGAAGCATTGAAATTTGATACATGTTCTGTTTTTACCCTGAAACTTACTTTTACTTTTGCAGGTTTCTTTTTTTTCTAGTACAAGCAATATAAGTAAGATATCTTAATAATTTAAATATAACATCACCACTCTTTTTCATAGCTGAGTCATTTATTGAAGAACATGCAGAGAGCACTTGGCGCCTGGCAGGTCTGGGCACTGGGGATACAGGAAAGATGAAGACAAGTGAGGGTTCTGTTAGGACCCAGGTCAGAGTTCACTGAGGATTCAATAGCAATTCCTCATCAACTTTATACATATCTCAAGAGCTCCCTGTTGATCAGCCAGGATTTCAACCATCTGGCTTCATCTCCCTGTCCTTTCCACAGTCACCCTTTAGGGATATGTCTGCTTTAAAAACCCACAGGCTGAAGGGAATTTCCCTCTTCAGGCCTGTGTATGTCATTGGCCAGCTGCCCCATTCACAAATTCCTTCCCCATGCTGCCCTCCTCTCTGCATTTCCCTGCCAATATTTGTTGACTCCTGAGTTTGTCAAAGAGGCTATGAGGCACATGAAGCACCCTGAGCTGAACATCTTTGTTGAATGTACAGTCTGTACTCAGCTTACTGACACAGAGTCTGACTCACTCTCCTCTCTCTTGCAGGCCAGACGTTTTGCAGCAGCTATCACCGTGGCACTGGGTGTGATAGCCATATTCGCTGGAGCCGTGTTCTCAAGAAACTAGCAAAATCAATGACCCGAACGGAGTGTCTTGTCAGCAGTGGCATTAGACATTCAGGGGAGTCTTGTTTTGCTAGACAGTTTTGAGAGAATTAATAGGTAGGTTGATAGGCAGTCCAAGGCCCCTTTAAGGAGGAAGTAAACTTTCCTTCTTTTTCATATTCTTTTGCCTTAGTCTCATAGGCCCTGTGAGCTCTGATACGTCTTGCTCAAGGACATGCTTATTTTAAAGTTCTGTGTTAATTTGCAACAATCTATTTCATTTCAAAACTGGCCTTTTTAGCATAATATATCTTACTCCTGGGTATGGTTTTCTCAGATTCTGTGTCTCTATGTTAGTCATTAAAATTGTAACAAATGTTGCCTGGGAGCCTGTTTCCTCGCTGCTTACACAACAATAATACATCTCTCCCAGGGACGGAGTGCTTGAAACCCATTCTTCCACACTAGCCTTGGGCCAATGTTATCTCAATATGTATGTTGCGGGAAAGGGGGTGGATAAAACTTTCTCAGTCTTGAGGTTTTCTTTTTATCTATTCTCAGCAGCCAGTTGAAAAATATATAATGCCTTGCTTAAATTAGTAAGATGGGCCCTCTTTCTACCCCCTTCTGATATCTATGCCAGAAGCTTTCTCTATCCTTTTATGTTAAATTAAAATCTTTGCTGCACAAAGCTCTGAGTGACTGAGACTGCATCTTTGGTCCTGGAGTTAAATCTTCTCCTTTGCAGACCACAAATTCGACACCAAACACCATGAGCTATCAGTTTCTGGTTTGGTTTGTGGATTTCATTTTTCTTACAATAATAAAAACAAAACCCAATAAGGGAAGATTTTATAGAGGACATGCATCAAGATCTGCCTGGCATGAAGTCTGTTGAGATTGCAGCGAGGCTCTGTTCCTGCTGATGCCAGGCTGTGCTCTGGTTCTTTGGTGATTTTCTCTCACTTTTTTTTGTGGGCTGTGTTCTTTACCTGTAGGAAACAAAGTCCAGCACTGGTTATCTCAAGTAATGGGTGTTTCCAGTTGTGTAGGTACTGGTCACCAGCAAGGAAAACAGACAAACCTGACTGATATGCAAGAACAGGAACCAAGGGCAATCAGGACCCTTGGCCTGGAACTAGACCCAGGCCGGCTTCTAGGAGTCAGCAGCTGAGTCTGTAGATGTCCAGTGGGGTTCAAACCAAACCAAACCACAGGCAAAATGAAAATTATATGCTCTGGCCAGTCTTGTTTAAAACCTCCCCTGCTCTCCACAGCTTTTCTCTGCCTTATCACTTCCACCCTGCAGTGATCCTGCATCCTCTCCTTTTGGGGCTTGTCACAACCCCAAGTCTCTGATCCCATACCCACTCCTGTGGCTTCTCTTCCCATATCCACTCAGCTTCATCCCTACCCCTGGCCTGAGAGGAGCTCCTAGCACAAGCTCCTGAGAGAGAATCTGATTGCCTCATTCACCACACTGAGCTGTCTACCAGGTGGTTGACTGCCATTGGGTCAGGTGGCCCCACTAGGCCAATCAGCTCTGGCCAGTGGAGCCAGGTCATATGGTACAAGGCTGCCTCAGACCTTATGGAGTGTGGGTGTGGATGGTCCTATAGCTGACCTGCCTGCTGCTGAGGCCTCTGGAGAGGGCTTAGGGAAGGAGGTACGACCATTCCTGGTTGGACCCTTGAGATTTGCTGCTATCACTCACTGGGCTTGGCAGATGTTCAAAGTGACCATTTTCCTGAAAAAAAGCTTTCGTGCATTCCTCAGAAGCACCCTGATGGGGCCACTTTGTCCTTCAGTCCACAGGACAAGTCTTCTCCTCCGTCTAGTTGCCAGTGTTTCCTTGATCAGCTCCGGTTGTATGGGGACCATCTGTCTGTGGAATCCTGGACAGAGCTTATAAATGGCTCCTTGCCAGCTCCCTCCTGCTTGGACCATATCTGGTCTAGGATAAGCTTGTGCCCTTTTATGCCCCAGTGTTGATAAAGGATAATTTTCTCCCAGTGTAGTTTTTTTCTCTCTCTTTCTCTTTCGGTTCAGCCCTATTGATGTAACATGTCATGCCAGCTCTCAAGCTCCCCAAACCTGAGACACAGGCCAAACATAGAAGGGTATGTATCTTAGAGCCCCTTCTCTTACATGGGGCAGAATGTGATGTGGACACATAGACTATAAACCTCCAAACTAACTATATAGGAAAAAAAGAAGGAGAAAAATAAACACAAGAAAGCAAATCAAAACACCCAGTTCAGAAAGAAAGAAAAATACAAAAAGTGTGCTGTGTAGAAACAACCAGATAAGATGGAAGAACTAATTCCAAATGTATTAGTAATGACCATAAATAGAAATGAACTAAACTTGCCAAGTAAAAGCAACCATTACACTGGATTAGAAAACTAACCAGGGAATACTGCTTACAGCAGATAAAATGAATTATAAGAACACAAACACATGTTCAAATGATGGACATTTTACATGACAACTCATCTGATTTCTTTAAAATGTTAATGTTATCAAGAAGAAAAATTGAGGGTGTGTATAAATTGTTTTAGACTGAAAAACATGTTGGAGGCTAAACAATTAAATGAGAAAAATGATTATAAAAGCAATCTGGAATAACTGGGAAATTTTAAATATAGAAAGTATTTTACAAAACTAAGAAATTATGAATTTTATTAAATGTGATAGGCATGAAATTTTATGTAAAGCACATGATCCAGTTTAAAAATAGATGCAGATAAAGCAAATATGACAAATACAAATTCTTAATCTATATACTGGATATATGAATGGTCATTGTACTAGTCTTTCTAGTACTTTTTGTATATTAAAGTTTTCACATAAAACATCTTAAATTTTTCTGAAATTTGAACTTAATAATTTAAATAAAATAAAACTTTCAAAATTGTTCCTATAAATTATATAATTCTTTTTAATTAAAAGAAGATATGCTAGGCCAGTACTAACTAAAAATTGGTTAGTTAGTAGTACTAATTAACTAAAAGCTTGTATAGCATTTTCATATTCTATAATATAGGCTTTAAAGCAAAAATGTTTACAAGACAGAAAGAAGATAAAAAGTGGGGCATAATAAGAAATACACTTGGTCTTTGTCCTTGGTTCTGGGCCAGAGCACCTAAAATCCTCAGAATTTCCCAAGTGATAGGCTTGTCTTTGCTATTTTTAAGGAACCCCTTTGATCAACCTGAGTTTGTGCTAATGGGGTGACTTAGACCCTAAGATAGCCTTAGGATGGGGCTGGTCATCGGAAAGACTCAATGATTAGAGGGTTGGAAATTTCAGGCTACAGATCTCTAAGAAGGGAACATGGGAGAGGGTGCTGAGGATTAAGCTCTATAACAACTGTTCAGCGAGGAGACTTGAACTTCCTGGTGGTGAACATACCAAGGTATCCGGAGAGTGGCTGCCTGAAGAGGACAGGGAAGCTCCTTGCCTCCTCTGCCGCCACGCCTTGCTCTATGCATCTCTTCCACTTAGTGGTTCCTGAGTTGTATCCATTACAATAAATCACCAAACATAGTTCAAGTGTTTTCCTGAGTTCTGTGAGCTTCTCTAGCAAATTATTGAATCATCAGAGGGGTTGTGGGAACCTGTGATTTTTAGCCCATTGACAGAAATGCACGTGGCCTGGGACTTGCAAGTGATGAACAGCATCTGAAGGTGAAGGAGGGCAGTCAGGGTGCTGAGCACTGACGTTGCAACGTCTGTGCTTAGTATCAAAATCGAACTGACTTGTTGACCAACCAGTTGGTGTCTGGAACTCGGAGAATTAGTGGCTGCTGTTAAAAAATACTCCACAACAATTCTGATAAAAGTTGCAACTCAGTAGGAAAGTATGATAATTCTAAAATTGTTTGCATCTCATGAAAGTCCTCAAACAGGTATTGAAACTGTTAGCTTGTTGCAAGGGGAAACTAACAAATTCACCATGACAGTGGGAGATCTACAGACACCTCTCTCAGGAACTGATAAATTAAGGGTACACAAAAACCAGTAAAGACACAGACGCTTTGAAGAAGTTACCTACAAGCTGGTTTAATGAACACATACAGTACAATTGTGGAATACAGATTCTTTTACAGATCTCTTCAAGAAAATTAGAGATACCAAGGAAATATTTCATGCAAAGATGAGCTCAATAAAGGACCGACGTGGTATAGACCTAACAGAAGCAGAAGATGTTAAGAAGAGGTGGCAAGAATACACAGAAGGACGGTACAAAAAAGATCTTCATGATGCAGATAATCATGATGGTGTGATCACTCACCTAGAGCCAGACATCCTGGAATGTGAAGTCAAGTGGGCCTTAGAAAGCATCACTACAAACAAAGCTAGTGGAGGTGTTGGAATTCTAGTTGAGCTATTCCAAATCCTGAAAGATGATGCTCTGAAACTGCTGTACTCAATATGCCAGCAAATTTGGAAAACTCAGCAGTGGCCACAGGACTGGAAAAGGTCAGTTTTCATTCCAGTTCCAAAGAAAGGCAATGCCAAAGAATCCTCAAATTACCACACAATTGCACTCATCTCACACGATAGTAAAGTATTGCTCAAAATACTCGAAGCCAGGCTTCAGCAATACGTGAACTGTGAACTTCCAGATGTTCAAGCTGAAAGTTAGAGAAGGCAGAGGAACCAGAGATCAAATTGCCAACATCTGTTCGATCATAGAAAAGGCAAGAGAATAACAGAAAACCATCTATTTTTGCTTTATTGACTATGCCAAAGGCTTCAACTGTGTGGATCACAATAAACTGAAAAATTCTGAAAGAGATGGGAATACCAGACCACATGACCTGCCTCTTGAGAAATCTCTATGCAGGTCAGGAAGCCACAGTTAGAACTGGACATGGAACAGCAGACTGGTTCAAAATAGGAAAAGGATGTCAAGGCTGTATATTGTCACCCTGCCTATTTAACTTATATGCAGAGTACATCATGAGACACTGAGCTGGAGGAGGCACAAGCTGGAATCAAGATTGCCAGGAGAAATATCAATAACCTCATATATGCAGATGACACCATGCTTATGGCAGAAGGTGAAGAGGAACTAAAGAGCCTCTTGATGAAAGTGAAAGAGGAGAGTAAAAGAGTTGGCTTAAAGCTCAACATTCAGAAAACGAAGATCATGGCATCTGGTCCCATCACTTCATGGCAAATAGATGGGGAAACAGTGGAAACAGTGGCTGATTTATTTTTCTGGGCTCCAAAACCACTGCAGATGGTAACTGAAGCCATGAAACTAAAAGACACTTACTCCTTGGAAGGAAAATTACGATCAATCTAGACAGCATATTAAAAACCAGAGACATTACTTTGCCAACTAAGGTCCGTCTAGTCAAGGCTATGGTTTTTCAAGTGGTCATGTATGGATGTGAGAGTTGGACTATAAAGAAAGCTGAGCACTGAAGAATTGATGCTTTTGAACTGTGGTATTGGAGAAGACTCTTGAGAGTCCCTTGGACTGCAAGGAGATCCAACCAATCCATCCCAAAGGAGATCAGTCCTGGGTGTTCATTGGAAGGACTGATGTTGAAGCTGAAACTCCAATATTTTGGCCACCTCATGTGAAGAGCTGACTCATTGGAAAAGACTCTGACGCTGGGAAAGTTTGAGGGCAGGAGGAAAGGGGATGACAGAGGATAAAATGGTTGTATGGCATCACCAACTTGATGGACATGAGTTTGGGTGGACTCCAGGAGTTGGTGATGGACAGGGAGGCCTGGCATGCTGCGGTTCATGGAGTCTCAAAGAGTCGGATACGATTGAGCGACTGAACTGAACTGAACTGAATGAGTTAATCATCTAATTTCAGAAGATATTAACAGAAAGAATCATATAGATGGCAGTGAAGAGAAGGGAAGCGAAAATCATTCAGTCATGTCCCACTCTTTGTGACCCTATGGACTATACAGTCCAAGGAATTCTCCAGGCCAGAATACTGGAGTGGGTAGCCTTTCCCTTCTCCAGGGGATCTTCCTAACCCAGGGATCGGACCCAGGTCTCCTGCACTGGGCAGATTCTTTACCAGCTGAGCCACAAGGGAAGCCCAGATGGCCAATAGGTAAATGAAAAAATGCTTAACAGTAATAATCATCAGGGAAATGCAAATCAAATCTACAATGAGATATCAGTTCATGGCTATCATCATAAAGGCAAGAAATAACAAATGTTGGTGAGAATGTGGAGAAAAGACAAGCCCTGTCCCCTGTTGGAGGGAATGTAAATGGGTGGAACCACTATGGAAAACAGTAAGAAGGTTCTTCAAACAATTAAAAATAGAACTACCATATGATCCAGGAATCCCCCATCCAGGTATTTATCCAAAGAAAAGAAAAAATTTAATTTGAAAAGGTATGCGCACTCCAATGGTTGTCCCAGCATTATTCACAACATCCAAGATGCAGAAAAAAACCCAAGTGTCCATCAATCGATAAATGGATGAAGAAACTGTAGTATACAAAATGTTTTTGGTGGTTAAAAAAATTTTTTTTAATTTTAAAAAGGTGCTGATTCACTGCAAACTAAAAAGTGAAAAAAAATGTGGTATATACATATGGAACAGGACAGTATTCAGTCATAGGAAAGAATGAAATCTTGCCACTTGTAACAGTATAAATTGACCTTGAGGGCATTATGCTAAGTGAAATAAGTCAGATAAATGCAAATACTGTATGATCTCACTTATATATTGGATCTTTAAAAAGACTCATGCTTATTGACACAAAGACCAGACGGTGGTTGGCAGAGGTGGGGCTTGGGGGGTGGTCAAAGTGGGTGAGGGAGGTCAAAATGTACAAACTTACAGTTATAAGATAAATAAGTTATGAGGATGTAATTTACCACATGGTTCAGTTCAGTTCAGTTCAGTCACTCAGTCCTGTCCGACTCTTTGCGACCCCATGAATCGCAGCACACCAGGCCTCCCTGTCCATCACCAACTCCCGGAGTTCACTCAAACTCACGTCCACCGAGTCGGTGATGCCATCCAGCCATCTCATCCTCTGTCGTCCCCTTCTCCTCCTGCCTGCAATCCCTCCCAGCATCAGAGTCTTTTCCAATGAGTCAACTCTTCACATGAGGTGGCCAAAGTATTGGAGTTTCAGCTTTAGCTTCAGTCCTTCCAAAGAACACCCAGAGCTGATCTCCATCAGAATGGACTGGTTGGATCTCCTTGCAGTCCAAGGGACTCTCAAGAGTCTTCTCCAACACCACAGTTCAAAAGCATCAATTCTTCTGCACTCAGCCTTCTTCACAATCCAACTCTCACATCCATATATAACTACTGGAAAAACCATAGCCTTGACTAGATGGACCTTAGTTGGCAAAGTAATGTCACTGCTTTTGAATAAGCTATCTAGGTTCGTCATAACTTTTCTCCCAAGGAGTAAGCGTCTTTTAAATTCATGGCTGCAGTCACCATCTGCAGTGATTTTGGAGCCCCCAAAAATAAAGTCTGACACTCTTTCCACTGTTTCCCCATCTATTTCCATGAAGTGATGGGACCACATGCCATGATCTTCGTTTTCTGAATGTTGAGCTTTAAGCCAACTTTTTCACTCTCCTCTTTCACTTTCATCAAGACGCTTTTAGTTCCTCTTCACTTTCTGCCATAAGGGTGGTGTCATCTGCATATCTGAGGTTATTGATATTTCTCCCAGCAATCTTGGTTCCAGCTTGTGCTTCTTCCAGCCCAGCGTTTCTCATGATGTACTCTGCATATGAGTTAAATAAGCAGGGTGACAATATACAGCCTTGACGGACTCCTTTTCCTATTTGGAACCAGTCTGTTGTTCCATGTCCAGTTCTAACTTTTGCTTCCTGACCTGCATACAGGTTTCTCAAGAGGCAGGTCATGTGGTCTGGTATTTCCATCTCTCTCAGAATTTTCCACAGTTTATTGTGATCCACACAGTCAAAGGCTTTGGTATAGTCAATAAAGCAGAAATAGATTTTTTTCTGGAACTCTCTTGCTTTTTCCGTGATCCAGCAGATGTTGGCAATTTGATCTCTGGTTCCTCTGCCTTTTCTAAAACCAGCTTGAACATCAGGAAGTTCATGGTTCACGTATTGCTGAAGCCTGGCTTGGAGAATTTTGAGCATTACTTTCCTAGCATGTGAGACGAGTACAATTGTGTGGTAGTTTGAGCATTCTTTGGCATTGCCTTTCTTTGGGATTGCAATGAAAACTGACCTTTTCCAGTCCTGTGGCCACTGCTGAGTTTTCCAAATTTGCTGGCATATTGAGTGCAGCACTTTCATGCCAGGGTCCAGCCCCGGTGGATCCAGGGAATTCGAAGGTGGGGACGGCGTTGGCGTCTTTGGAAATAACTTACTTAATTACAGATAGAGAGGGATTAGAAGATTAGCAGAGAAAAAGAGGCTGAATAACTTGGTTCACATGGAATACCAATCACCACCTACGCAGGCCGCAGGCGTCTTCCCATTCTCCCGAAGGAGAGGAGGCACTGAGCCCCCCCCCCGCCCCCCCCGCAGTCCGATCTTAGAAGCCCAGGCAAAATTAACAGGCTTGGTGGGTACCCATGCACCAGATGGGAACTCAGCCAGAAAATAGTAGGAGAGAAAAAGGGGCTGAATAACTTGGTTTACGTGGGATACCAATAAAATTCCAAGACAAGGAATTTGCACCATCTACGTTGGGCCACCGGTGCCACTTGAATATCGGAAGGTGCGCCTCCTTAGGCTCCTTCTCGCGTGGGCTTGAAAACTGGGGCAAAAAAGTAGACTTGGAGGGCACCCACGCTCCAGATGGGAATTCATCCAGAAAAACGGGGAGCAGAAAAGAACGACATGAGGGAATCAGTCTTTCCGGAAACTGATCTGATTTCTTTATTTTGGGGTTTGCTTATATACCTTTTGCTACACATAGGGATGAATACAGAGTCACGTGGGGGTTAGCAGTCCTGACCTTTAGCAAAATCAGGTGCTTCAATAAATGTATTAAAAAAAGGTCTTAGGAATATTACATCATCTTCTGGCCATGAGACCCGCTGACATTTTATGATCCTTTTTTTCTGATAACCAAAAAACTTATTTCTTCCAAGAGTGTTTTTTCTTAAACCAGGCACCACCCTCCAAATAAAGCTACATTCCTATAGGGTGAGGGTGTAGTGAGTTACAATCAAGAAAGGAATTTATTTAACCCAAGGTTAACATGATTAATCTTAAAGGTTAATGCTTATTTCTCCTATATGCTTAAAGGTTAATACTTACTTCTTCCTATATGCTAGTTATATTCATTATAAGGGTAGGAAACATGGAGATTTAGCAGCAAATATCAGCCCAACAAGTGAAAATCCTTTCACCAATGCTCCCCTTAAGATCTATTTAGTCTTAAGATATGATAAAGTTACATTTTTACATAGCAAGGACACAGTGATTTATAACAAAGTACAGTGATCTATTACAAAGAGAAAATTCATTAACTCAAAAAGTCTAGTATTGTTAACCTTAAAAACTACTATATTTCCTTCTCTATCGTCCAAATACATTGATTAATATATTCCCAGGTGCCTAAGGATATGCAGGCCTGGTGGCAATCATTGACTCAACAAGAAGAAAAAGCCCTATGCTAATTAAGACTCTCAAAATACTCCAAAACTCTCTGTGCTGCTTATGGTTGAGAGGTAGGAAACAATCATGTGCAGGAGTGTGGATAATCCTGTCACACAAGCTAGTCTACTGGCAGAGAGGTTTGACCTGAAACATTCTTGTCCCACCCAGGGGAGGGAATTAGCAGCAATTATTGACACAACAAATGAAAAACCCTTCACCAATATAATTCCTAACCAACCCACTATACTAATAATTTCCAACTCCCCAAAAGAATTTGCCTTTAGTAAGTCTAAATCATCTCGTGCCTGTCAGGTTGGGAGGCTGTAAACAATCACATGTGGCCAGACGAACCTATACAGGTGGGCTAGATAATCTTCAGAGGAGTCTGAAACACTCTTGTCACGCCCAGGAATTTTTATTGCCTTGGAGCTGCACGTTTACTCCTTCTCTGAGAGAAACGGTTATGGGGAGAGCCCCCCGTAAAGTCAGAGGTGTAGGTGAGAGCATAAAACAGACTCTGGTTTTGGGGTTAGATGCTCGGGAACAGGGGGTTTCCTGAGGCTTGATCACGCCTTTGCGTATGCCAAGCCTCCTTCCTCATGACCTTTGCCATGGGCGGAGTTCCTCATGCTGGCCCCTGGCACTTTCACAGCATCATCTTTCAGAATTTGAAATAGCTCAACTGGAATTCCATCACCTCCACTAGCTTTGTTCATACTGATGCTTTCTAAGGCCCACTTGACTTCACATTCCAGGATGTCTGGCTCTAGATGAGTGATCACAGCATCATGATTATCTGGGTCGTGAAGATCTTTTTTGTACAGTTCTTCTGTGTATTCTTGCCACCTCTTCTTAATATCTTCTGCTTCTGTTAGGTCCATACCGTTTCTGTCCTTTATCGAGCCCATCTTTGCATGAAATGTTCCCTTGGTATCTCTAATTTTCCTGAAGAGATCTCTAGTCTTTCCCATTCTGTTGTTTTCCTCGATTTCTTTGCATTGATTGCTGAAGAAGGCTTTCTTATCTCTTCTTGCTGTTCTTTGGAACTCTGCATTCAGATGCTTATATCTTTCCTCTTCTCCTTTGCTTTTCACTTCTCTTCTTTTCACAGCTATTTGTAAGGCTTCCCCAGACAGCCATTTTGCTTTTTTGCATTTCTATTCCATGGGGATGGTCTTGATCCCTGTCTCCTGCACAATGTCACGAACCTCACTTCATAGTTCATCAGGCACTCTATCTATCAGATCTAGGCCATAAATCTATTTCTCACTTCCACTGTAAAATCATAAGGGATTTGGTTTAGGTCATACCTGAATAGTCTAGTGGTTTTCCCTACTTTCTTCCATTTAAGACTGAATTTGGTAATAAGGAGTTCATGATCTGAGCCACAGTCAGCTCCTGGTCTTGTTTTTGTTGACTGTATAGAGCTTCTCCATCTTTGGCTGCAAAGAATATAATCTCTCTAATTTCGGTGTTGACCATCCAGTGATGTCCATGTGTAGAGTCTTCTCTTGTGTTGTTGGAAGAGGGTGTTTGCTATGACCAGTGCATTTTCTTGGCAAAACTCTATTAACCTTTGCCCTGCTTCATTCCACATTCCAAGGCCAAATGTGCCTGTTACTCCAGGTGTTTCTTGACTTCCTACTTTTGCCTTCCAGTCCCCTATAATGAAAAGGACATCTTTTTGAGGTGTTAGTTGTAAAAGGTCTTGTAAGTCTTCATAGAACCATTCAACTTCAGTTTCTTCAGGGTTAATGGTTGGGGCATAGACTTGGATTTCTGTGATATTGAATGGTTTGCCTTGGAAATGAACAGAGATCATTCTGTCGTTTTGAGATTGCATCCAAGTACTGCATTTTGGACTCTTTTGTTGATTATGATGGCTACTCCATTTCTTCTGAGGGATTCCTGCCCTCAGTAGTAGACAAAATGGTCATCTGAGTTAAATTCACCCATTCCAGTCCATTTTAGTTTGCTGATTCCTAGAATGTCGACACAGTGGTGACTATAGCTAAAATACTGCATTGCATATTTGAAAGTTTCTAGGAGAGTACCTCTTAAAAGTGCTCATCACAAGAAAAAGAAAAGTTTGTAACTATGTATGATGACAGATGTTAACCAGATTTGTTGTAGTGATCATTTGCAATATATCCAAATATCAAATCATTCTGTTGTGCTCCTGAAACTAAGATAAACTAAGACAATGTTGTATGTTAATTATACCTTTTAAAGACTGGAAAAAAAAAAAGAAGATAGAAAGAGGCAGAAGGGGAAAATAGGAAGAAAGTAATTAATACATTCTAAGGAAAAGGAAAGGAAAGTGAAGTCGCTCCGTAGTGTCCGACTCTTTGCGACCCCATGGACTGAAGCCTACCAGGTTTCTCCATCCGAGGGATTTTCCAGGCAAGAATACTGGAGTGGGTTGCCATTTTTTTCTCCAGATCTTCCCGACCCAGGGACTGAAACTGGGTCTCCCGCATTGTAGGCAGATGCTTTACCATCTGAGCCACCATTCTAAGGAAAACATGTTATCAAAATTGAATCCAGGATGAATCCAAATTAAAAAATCTAATCATCTCTATTACCATTAAAGGAATTAAATCAGTAGTTAAAAATTGTCCCACAAAAAAAGGCAGACCTGAATTGTTTTACAGATGAGTCTTACCAAACATTCAAGCAATATATGGATGACATCTCTGTGGGAAAAGTATTTAAGGACATCAAAGGAAATCTAGTGATTGGAGAGAGATACAGTATTCATGGATAGGAAACCTCAATATCATAAATGTCAGTTTTTCTCCAAGTTTCATCTCTAGATTCAGTGCAATTCCAAACCAAATTCAAGCAGGGTCTTTGCTGAAATTTGCTGCCAGATTCTCAAGTGGACCTCCAAAACGTAAAGAGGCAAGATTAGCTTTTTCATTGCCAAAAAGAAATACCAGACAGGGAGACTTGCACTATCAAATATCAAGATTTATTATAAATTATTGTTGTGATCAAAACAGAGCAGGGGTATATAGATAGATGCAAGAAAAGGCTTATTATAGGAATTGGTTCACATGGCTACAAAGGCTGAGAAGTCCCACGATCCGCCATCTGCAAGCAGAGAACAGAAAGCTAGTGTTATAATGGAGTCCAAGCCCAAAGGCCTGAGAACCAAGGGAGCTGATGGTCCAAGTCCCAGTTCCTGGCCTGAGAACTTGCAGCGTGGGGTGCTAGAGTAAGCTCTGGAGTCTAAAGGTCAGAGAACCAGGAAATCTGATATCAGAAAGCTGGAAAAGATGGACCTCCCAGCTCAAGAAGAGAGAGAGTTCTTCCTTCACCTTCTTTATTCTATTTGGGCCATCAGTAGATGGGATGATGCTCATTGTCAACCTAAGTAAACCTGACTCTTTGTGACTCCATGGACTGTAGCCTGCCAGGCTCCTCTGTCCATAGAATTTCCTGGGAAGAATACTGGAGTGGGTTGTCATTTCCTTCTCCAGGGGATCTTCCCAGCTCAGGGATCAAATACAGGTCTCTGCATCGCAGGCACATTCTTTACCATCTGAACCACCATGGAAGCCTAGAAGGCGATACTGAGGTAGAAAGCTCTTATTTGGGATCAAAAAACTACAATGCAGAGCACACAGATGTGAGTAGCAACCTAAACTGTGTCCTACTAGGGAGTACCACTCATGGGCTTTTAAAGACAAAGAAGGGAGGCTTGTATGGCAAAGAATTTTAATTGGTGCCAGATGCAGAAGCCAGTCCTGGCTGAACAGGATTACTAAAGCTATGACTAGAGCAAGGTGAAAACCTGTTGCTATGACAAGTTTTGGGGATTACCCAGGTGGCACAGTGGTAAAGAATAGGCTTGCCAGTATAGGAGACACAAGAGACATGGGTTCAGTCCCTGGGTAAGGAAGATCTCCTGGAGAAGGAAATGGCAACCTACCTCAATATTCTTGCCTGAAGAACTGAGCACACACACACACCAAGTTTTAGGTGTTCATTCAGAGTCCTCGGGATTTGTGGTTTCATGCCGTCCAAAAGTTGAGGTTCCACCCAAGTAGCATGTGGGAAAGGTCCACCTATTTAATGGCCTTCTGGTTCCATTAAAAAAAAACTTGACCTTTGTGATTCCATTTTGTTTCACATTTCTCATTGCCCGCAGGTGAGAGCAGATCTTCACTTAGTCTACTAATTCAAACACTTGACCTCACCTGGAAACACCCTTACAGATACACCCAGAAATAATGTTTCATCAGCTACCAGAGCATACCTTGGCTCAGTCATGTTGACTCAAAATTAACCATCACAGGCAAAAGTATAAAAGTTTTAGAAGAAAATGCAGAACATCTTTATGACCCTTCTGTAATTCTGTAGCACAAAACAATACAGAAAATATAATAAAGCACAAAAAGGTAAATTTGATTCCATCAAATAAGAATAATAAAGTAAATGAAAAGATAAGCAACATCTGGGAGAAGATATTTGTAACACAAAAACTGACAAAGGATTGGTATATTCAGTACGCATAAAGAAATCAATAACAGAAAGACAACCCAACAGAAAAGTGGACAAACACATTAACGGGCTTTTCACAGAGGAATGAATACAAACGTCTCACAAACACATGACAAGATGAAGCACTTCATAAGCAATTATAGAAATCTTAATTGAAAGACCCTGATTGCTGCAGCTACCGTGCTGGCAAATATTTAAATACTGAGCAGTTATACCTCTGGTATTCTGCCAGTGAAAAGCTTCATCTTCCATTCTTTTTCTAACAAAGCCAAAGGTCATACCCTACAATCCAGCAACTCTGGTTTGTGACCCTTTAGCAAGTGACAACTTTTTTTTAATATAAATTTTTTTATTTTAATTGGGGATTAATTACTTCACAATACTGTATTGGTTCTGCCATACATCAACATGAATCCACCACAGGTATACACATGTTCCCCATTCTGAACCCCCTTCCCTCCCCCCTCCCCATACCACCCCTCTGGGTCATCCCAGTGCACCAGCCCCAAGCATCCAGTATCATGCATTGAACCTGGACTGGTGATTTGCTTCATATATGATATTATACATCTTTCAATGCCATTCTCCCAAATCATCCCACCCTCTCCCTCTCCCACAGAGCCCAAAAGACTGTTCTGTACATCTGTGTCTCTTTTGCTGTCTCACATACACGGTTATCATTACCATCTTTCTAAATTCCGTATATATGCATTAGTATACTGTATTGGTGTTTTTCTTTCTGGCTTACTTCACTGTGTATAATAGGCTCCAGTTTCATCCACCTCATTACAACTGATTCAAATGAATTCTTTTAACGGCTGAGTAATACTCCATTGTGTATATGTACCACTGCTTTCTTATCCATTCATCTGCTGATGGACATCTAGGTTGTTTCCATGTCCTGGCTATTATAAACAGTGCTGCGATGAACACTGGGGTACATGTGTCTCTTTCAGTGCTGGTTTCCTCAGTGTGTATGCCCAGCAGTGAGATTGCTGGGTCATAAGGCAATTCTATTTCCAATTTTTAAAGGAATCTCCACACTGTTCTCCATAGTGGCTGTACTAGTTTGCATTCCCACCAACAGTGTAAGAGGGTTCCCATTTCTGCACACCCTCTCCAGCATTTATTGCTTGTAGACTTTTGGATCACAGCCATTCTGACTGGCGTGAAATGGTACCTCATTGTGGTTTTGATTTGCATTTCTCTGATAATGAGTGATGTTGAGCATCTTTTCATGTGTCTGTTAGCCATCTGTATGTCTTCTTTGGAGAAATGTCTGTTTAGCTCTTTGGCCCATTTTTTGATTGGGTCGTTTATTTTTCTGTAATTGAGCTGCAGGAGTTGCTTGTACATTTTTGAGATTAGTTGTTTGTCAGTTGCTTCATTTGCTATTATTTTCTCCCATTCTGAAGGCTGTCTTTTCACCTTGCTTATAGTTTCCTTTGTTGTGCGGAAGCTTTTAAGTTTAATTAGGTCCCATTTGTTTATTTTTGCTTTTATTTCCAATATTCTGGGAGAGGGATCATAGAAGATCCTGCTGCGATGTATGTCGGAGAGTGTTTTCCCTCTGTTCTCCTCTAGTTTTATAGTTTCTGGTCTTACATTTAGATCTTTAATCCATTTTGAGTTTATTTTTGTGTATGGTGTTAGAAAGTGTTCTAGTTTCATTCTTCTACAAGTGGTGGACCAGTTTTCCCAGCATCACTTGTTAAAGAGATTGTCTTTAATCCACTGTATTGGATTAAAGTGATAACTTTTATTTAATGGGTCACAGTCAGTATTTTAAAAATCATTCAATAAAGCAGAATGTTCAGTTCAGTTCAACTCAGTCACTCAGTCTTGTCCAACTTTTGCAACCCCATGGACCGCAACAGGCCTCCCTGTCCATCACCAACTCTTCCCCTCTCCTCTCTGCCCTAAAACTTGGTGAGTGTTGACCATGACCTTGACCTCACCAGCTCCTTCTGAACCTACATCTCAAACTCTGATGGTTCTTCTTCAGGGCCTTCTTGTCTACCCAGCATGTAGCCTGGCTCCGCTTAAAGACAGAGCAATTCTCATGTGAAATCTGACTCACATTTCTAAAGATTTGTATGCCTGGGCAGCATCACAGGAAAAACCAAACTCTTAAAATGATACAGGCTGGACGTCCAGGCAATAAAACAGACAGACATCATCTTGACAAAAAGATGGCCTTGGTCAGTCTAAACTGCAGATAAGCTTTTATTTAAAAAACAAACAAACAAACAAACAAACAAACTCTGTTGGTGGTGCTTTCCTTGTTGGTCTGCAGCTCTGGCTCAGAGGGGCGCAGGTACAAGCTGAGACCTGAGGGTCCAGGTTGGGTGGCGAGCACTCCTGCGGGCAGTCCTCAGAAGGCAGGAATGGAGGGCTTGGGGAGCCCAGCGCCACCTCCTCAGTCACGCTGTCCATATCAGTGGGACCAGGAGCGTGGTTCACAGAAGTGGGCCTGGGTGGGCTGTCAGAAAGCATCCTTGTCCCCCCTCATCTTCCATCGAAGCAGCCCCTCTGCTTTCCCTCCATCCCTTTATCCTCCTCCACGTGTTCCTTCTCCCTTCTGGTTCAAAAATATCCACACTCCCTGAGTGCTCACCACAGCCAGCAGTGTGAGAAAGGCTTTTATTTAGCTTTTGAAACAACCCTGTGATGTAGGAATGGGTGCGTGCGTGCTCAGTTGCTCACTAATGACAACTCTGCAACCTGAGGGATTGTAGCCCACCAGACTCCTCTGTACATGGGATTCTCCAGGCAAGAATACTGGAATGGGTATACATTTCCTCCTCCAAGGGATCTTCCCAACCCAGGGATCAAACCCTCATCTCTTGTGTCTCCTGCATTGAAGGCAGATTCTTTACCGCCGAGCCACCAGGGAAGCTGTGAAGTAGGACTACTTACTCCCAAGTTCACACTCAAGGGCACAAATGCTGTGGTAAGGGAACTTCTCCAAGAGGCAGAGCGGGAATCTGACCCTAGGAGACTCTAACTCCAAAGCCTGGACTTAAAAAACAATTAATTTCTTTAATTGCACAAGTAACATGTAAATACATTTTCCTTGTTAACAATAACAACACCACCACAAAACCAAACCAAAGCCCAATCAAAACTGTCAGCATTAAGGCTAAAATCCCGTTCCACCATCATCTCCTATATAGACAGTTTTTCCTTTAGACAGCTGGGTGTGTGCCCTTCCAGATAACTTTTCTACTCATTTGCAGACATAAGTATGGCTACCTTTTCAGTATTGTGTTGTGACTTTAGATTTTGGTGCAGTTTTTCATCTGGTTCCCTGAGTATAGCTCATTTAACAAATGATCGATTGGATCTTTTCCTTTATCAGTCTTTCAAATGATATGGTGAGTCTTTCATACCTTCCAAAGGTAACAAATAAATTTGAAAATATCATTATGAGCACATAGATTTCAATATATTGGATACTTTTCAATCTCTGTGTATTCTTTTTAATGTGTAAACTGTCACATCATTGGCCAAGTTGAGTCTTGACTCCTATAATCACAGGCTTTGCTCTCAGCCATGTCTCCCCACTATCAGCTGGCATCCTCTGCCCACAGCAGTCGCTCAGCCCCCTGGTCAGGGTGTGGCTGGCTCAGCCAGGTCCCAGGGAGCTGCGGTGCTGGCTGACCTCAGAGCGTTCCTGAGATTAAACTCCTGTGGGAGGGGCGTATCTTGGATTCTGAGTGTGACCAGGGCAACATACCTCTTGTTCCGGCAAACTCCAGAAAGGCACTGCCCATCGCCAACCCCAACCACACTCTATGATCCCCAGGCGGCTCAAGGCCTGGAGCCCAGACTTGAGCTGTCCCAGGATGGCCTTGATGTCCTGGGTTCATGAAGGGCATAACATTGGAAACATTCAGAACTAGGTTTTGGTCTTGCTCTTCTACTTACAGGTGAGAAAGGCCATCTAATCTCCATGAGCCTCAGTCTTCCCATCTGTCAAGTGGGGCAGTGACAGGTCTTACTCGCAGGAATGATGATAATGCGGCTCCATGTTGAGCACCATGTCTGGCATGTCGGGCTTTGCAGGTTGGAGCTCCATCACTCATATCACTCACCCAGGGAACAAGGCGGGTGGCCCTTTAGGAGGCATATCAGACCTCCTGGGAGTCAGGACTCACTCTCTGACACACACACACTCTGCACATAGACTGCACTCACACCCAACTTGTGTACATCACTCTGACTCACTGCCCTGCTGCATGTCCACCCTCACTGCCTTCTGGACCCCCTCTCCGTCTCGCCTTTGTCCTCTAAAGAGTGCCTTTCCAGCCCAGTCATCCCAGTAAAGAGAGGGACTTCTCACCAGTGCAAGAAGGGCTCCCAACTGTTGACTGCAGGTGATGAGCAGAGGGAGTCTGCAGGCTGGACTGGGGCTTTTTGAGGGTCAGGTTCTAGACTGTTCCCTGCCAGGGCTGCCCTCTGCCTGTCTCTGGTTTTCGTGTCTCAGGCCAAGCCAAGACTGAGACTTGGAGACCTGACTGAGATTCCTGCCTCTGGCTGTGAACACTGGGCCTTCTCTGTGAGCAGGGGCTGTGTGAGCCATCTGGCTCCCTCAAGCAAGGACGGGTTCTCTGTTTAAGCCCCAGGGTTGAGGTGGAGAGGGGGAACGGTTGCACCAACGTGCACTGGTTCTCCCTTCAGTGCCTGGCACAACAGGCACTCAAGGGCCATTTGCTGACTTCATCATGCTCCCCACCCCCACGGTGTACCATGGGCTCATCTTCATTTAGAAGTGAGTTCATGGGCAGACTGTTGACTTTATTCCATTGGAGAGTGGGGTTCAGTTCAAGCCAACCCCCGGTTCTTGGAAAGCATCTCACCTTGGGTCCAGTCTCCTATATATTTGTTGTTCTGGAGGGACAAACAAGAGGAAGAAAGAGCTATTTCCTCCCAATCATTAACAACTGGCCACACAGTGTAAGGAGAGGAGTGTGGGCCTCCCAACTGGACAGAAGCAGTTGGGATCCTCGGTCTCCTGCTCCCTGAGTGTGCAACTTGCACACGTGACTTCCCCCACCCCCCTGCTAAGTTCAGCTGCACCCTCTGTAGAGCAGATAATAATCCCTACCTCTGGGCTGTGTAGGGATGGAGTGAAGGCGTGTGTGGGGAGGCACTGGGGCAGCCCGGATAGGTCCTGGACCAACTCCCTGCTTCCTTCCACAGCATCACAGCATTAAAGAGAATGCCCTAACCCTGGAAACAGCAGGGAATGGCCAAATAAAATAGATACCTGCCTGTAATGGCATGTTAAGTGAAAGTGAAAGTCATTCAGTCATGTACAACTCTTTGCGACACCATAGATATACAGTCCATGGAATTCTCCAGGCAAGAACACTGGAGTGGGTAGTTGTTCCCTTCTCCATGGTGTCTTTCCAACCCATGGATTGAACCCAAGTCTCCTACATTGCAGTCGGATTCTTCATCAGCTGAGCAAATAGGGAAACCCGAGAATACTGGAGTGGGTAGCCTATCCCTTCTCCAGCGGATATTCTTCCTACCCAACAATAGAACTGGGGTCTCCTGCATTGCAGGTGGATTCTTTACCAGCTGAGCTACAAGGGAAGCCCTTGTATGAATGGTATGTTATGCAACCACTAAAACAGCTTTACAGCACATATGCATACACATATGTGTGCATGTATTTGTATATATATATGTTTATATCAAAATAAATACATAAAGTAGACTTAGTGAAGAACATTTACTAATAGTAAATTGACCCTTTTGTATATGGTTCTTTGACTGCTGACACACTCGCATATCCATGTGACCATCAGCAGAACCCAGAGTATAGGAGAGTCACTCACCCCTAAAGCTCCCCCGTGCCCCACTGTTGTCAGCCAGCCCCTCACCCCCAGCTCCCCCCCTCAGCTCCTGCGATCTCTTTTCTCTCCCTAGAGCTTTGCCTTTTCTAGAATGTCATAGAAATGGAATCATACAGAAGCTTGCTTTTTGTGTCTGGTTCTTTAACTTAGCAGAATGCTGACTTAACGAATGTCTGACATTCACTTATGTTGCAGCGAAAATGGACTTGTTCCTTGTTACTGCTGAGT
Source organism: Ovis aries (assembly GCF_016772045.2). Taxonomy (NCBI): domain Eukaryota; kingdom Metazoa; phylum Chordata; class Mammalia; order Artiodactyla; family Bovidae; genus Ovis; species Ovis aries. Next base: position 38,403,514 of record NC_056074.1, read on the forward strand.
GGCATATTGTTTTATGCATATCCCAGCATTTGCTTATCCCAGCTGAAGGACATCTTTGTGACTTTTGATATTTGATTGCCAGGAGAAATATCAGTAACCTCAGATATGCACATGACACCACCCTTATGACAGAAAGCGAAGAAGAACTGAAGAGCCTCTCGATGAAAGTGAAAGAGGAGAGTGAAAAAGTTGGCTTAAACTCAACATTCAGAAAACTAAAATCATGGCATCTGGTCCCATCACTTCATGGCAAATAGATGGGGAAACAGTGGAAACAGTGATAGACTTTATTTTGAGGGGCTCCAAAATCCCTGCAGATGGTGACTGCAGCCGTGAAATTAAAAGACGCTTGCTCCTTGGAAGCAAAGCAATGACCAACCTAAAGAGCATATTAAAAAGCAGAGACATCATTTAGCCAACAAAACTCAAACCTGTGGTTTTTCCAGTGGTCATGTATGGATGTGAAAGTTGGACTGTGAAGAAAGCTGAGCACCAAAGAACTGATGCTTTTGACCTGTGGTGTTGGAGAAGACTCTTGAGAGTCCGTTGAACTGCAAGGAGATCAAACCAGTCAATCCTAAAGGAAATCAGTCCTGAATATTCATTGGAAGGACTGATGTTGAAGCTGAAACTCCAATACTTTGGTCACCTGATGCAAAAAAACTGACTCACTGGAAAAGACCCTGATGCTGGGAAAGATTGAAGGCGAGAGGAGAAGGGGACGACAGAGGATGAGTTGGTTGGATGGCATCACAGACACGATGGACGTGAGTTTGAGTAGGCTCCAAGGAAGCCTGGGGTGCTGCAATCCATGGGGTCGCGAAGAGTCGGACACGACGGAGCGATTGAACTGAACTGAAGTGAACTGATGGACGTTACCATACAGGTTTGTTTGTATGCATGAACGTATATTTTTATTTCTTTTGGGTAAACACAAGTAGGGTTGTGGAGTTACCGGTAAGTCAATGGTTAATCTTAAGAAACTGCCTACCCACCCCCTCAAAAAACGAAACAAAATGCTGTTGTTCAAGTTCCCCTCAGCAACATAGGAGAGGGCGCCCTCTACTGGGGAAAGGAAGAAGCCCATCGCGGAGATGCCCAGTCTGGGAGGCAGAAAAAGGAGAATGAACCCAGGAGAGACTCGAGGTTGGGGGATTCTCGGGGGTAGAGACAGAGGAGACAATGTGCTTTTGTCATGAAAAAGAATCAGTTCTTGGCGACGTATATCCATACCTATATTAACCTTGTTTCCTCCACCTTCCTCTTCTCGTTAGGATCGGCAACCCTGCCAAAACTTAAGCGCTGCCCATCCTGGTACTGACTCAGCAGAGCCTCTTTCTCTACTTCCATCCCTGCTCCTATAGCTGGAGCGAGCTGGGGCAGGGACTTTTTTTAAATGGCGATTTGAAAGAAAATAAAACAGGTGAGCTAAAAACACACACGAGTGAATTTGGAAGCTGGTCATTCGATAACTCGGCTGTTCAGAGACGGACATTCCTCCGCAGTCTTCCGGTGAGCCCCGCTGCGTCCTTGCAGGTCCAGCGGCTCCTCCCTGACGGTTCCAGGCGCATCACTGGGAGATCATTCCAGCTTTCCAACAGGCATATGCATATCCTGCCACCACAGCTGAGCCTTTAATGCCAACAGGATATTCTCAAGAGGACTTTAGAAGTATATGTAATGTCTGATTTTCTTCCTTGCTCTTCACATTGTGTGCAATCAGACAATAGTTACTTAAGAAACATGGGGAATGCAGAAATGACTGCAGGGCAGCAGTAAATATAGTGCGCTTTTTCGCAATTTAAGTTGGATATTTCTTTTCATGCCTGAAACAATTTTTAAAGCTTTTTTGTACTAGAAAATGCAGGCATGTTTCACCAAAGTAGACATACTGTGATTCGAAATCCAATAAATGAAGGCAACGCATGGCCTTCCAAGAAAGAAATATTTGAAGACTGAAAAAAAGTGGGTGAGGCTGGCAGCCAGCCTTTAGAGGTGAATCAGAGAATTTAGAGCTGGGAGAATGTGCACAAGACCAGGCCCAGTGCTTTCCATTTACACATGATAAAAGCAGGTGAGAGCTTCCCTAGTGGCTCAATGGTAAAGAATGTGCCTACCAATGCAGGAGACATGGGTTCAATCCCTGGTCTGGGTAGATCCCACTTGCTGTGGGGCAAATAAGCCCAGGCACCACAACTACTGAGTCTGTGCTATAGAGCCCAGGAGCCGCAGCTACTGAGCCCAGGCGCCCTAGAGCCCGTGTTCTGCAACCAAACAAGCCACCACGATGAGAACCGAGTGCACCACAGCTAGAGGCCAATCCCCACTTTCCACAACGAAAGAAAGGGTTGTGCAGCAACAAAGACCCAGCACAGCCAAAACTAAATAAATACATTAAAAATAATAATAATAATAAAGGCAGTGAGAAGAGGAGGACTATCTGGAACCACACAGCAAATGAGCCAGGAACCTCAACTGACAGTGGCTGGCATGGAGAGAGAGGCATAAACAAGACAAAATAGCAGTCCGGGACAGAGTTCAATTGTCTTTTTTTTTTTTAACTGCATCGAGTCTTAGTTGCAACATACAAAATCTTTTAATGCGGTGCATGGACTCTCTTGTTGGGCTTTCCTTGTAGCTCGGCTGGAAAAGAATCTGCCTGCAAAGTGGGAGACCTGGGTTCAAACACCGGGTTGGGAAGATCCCCTGGAGAAGAGAAAGGCTAACCACTTCAGATTTCTCGCCTGGAGAATTCCATGGAGTGTGCAGTCCATGGGATCACAAAAGTCGGACACGACTTTGACTTTCACTATGGACTCTCCAGTTGCAGTATGTGGGCTCCAGAGAACATGGGCTCAGTAGTTGCCCCACTCAGATTTACTTGCCCCAAGGCATGTGGGATCTTAGTTCTCCACCTAGGGACTGAACCTGTGGCCCCTGCTTTGGAAGGCAAATTCTTAACCACTGGACCACCAGGGAAGTCCTCAACCGTGTCTTTAATAGAATCATGCTAGTCTGCATTTCCCCAAATAAAATCTTCCTCTGCTTATATTTAGTTCCATTAAAATAAACCTAAATGATCACAAAACAGGGAAATCAATAAACTAAACTCCATGCCTGCTAGCTAAGCAAGATTCCCCTATAGTAACTGGCTGCCTTCACGACAACTCCTTGCACTTACTGCTTTTCCCTCTTGCTTCTGCAGGATGGCAGTGCGGCACGGGCCAGGCCCACTTCTCCGATGACACCTGCTGTCACACCTTGTGTCATGAGCACATCAGTGACCTGCAGCAAGAGAAGTGGGGGTAACGCTCAATACCAGGGGTCTGACCACGGATACACAGAACACCAAGAACCTTCAGCTCAGGGAAGACCCATCTGGTCTGGTCCTCTTCAAAGCAACCCCAGCAGGAATAAATACAGCCGTGAGAGGGGACATCCAGAGAAAGCCTGCCACCCAGGGAGGAGAGGAGAACGTGGCCGGCCAGAGGGGAAAGAGAAAGTGGGAGGAGGAGCCACAGGTGTGAAATGCAGAGAAGGGAGGGATCAGAGGACGGAAACTCAACGGCACTGTGGGTGTAATACCCCTGGAGGGCGTGGGTGCCTAGAGGACATAGGTCAGGGCTGACCAACTGGGAGCCTGGAAGCTAGTGTAAAGCGGAGGAAACCACCCTGTGGCCTCTCGCTGCCCAGAGTTTGTGGCCAGGAAGCTTGCCTGGTCGGCCCTGTGTCCCAGGTGCCTGGCCACCTCCAGGCACATAGCAGGCTTGTGATTGACCTGTTGAACAAATGTCTGAACTCTGGGTAGCACTGAGGTTCTCCTTTTATGAAATAATATTGTCTCAGTTGTGTACTGTTGGGGAGAGGAAGTTTCCCCCTCTGTGCCCCTTGGGTTACTGTGGCTGAACTAATGATAAAACTAATAATAAAATGAAACAACAAATGGAAACAGTGACAGACTTTATTTGCTTGGGCTCCAAAATCACTGCAGATGGTGACTGCAGCCATGAAATTAAAAGACGCTTGCTCCTTGGAAGAAAAGCTATGACCAACCTAGACAGCCTATTACAAAGCAGACACACTACTTTGCCGACATAGGTCCATCTAGTCAAAGCTATGGTTTTTCCAGTAGTCATGTATGGATGTGAGAGTTGGACTACCTAAGAAAGCTGAGCACTGAAGAATTGTTGCTTTTGAACTGTGGTGCTGGAGAAGACTCTTGAGAGTTCCTTGGACTGCAAGGAGATCAAATCAGTTCATCCTAAAGGAAATCAGTCCCGAATATTCATTGGAAGGACTAATGCTGAAGCTGAAACTCCAATACTTTGGCCACCTAATGCGAAGAACCAGCTCATTGGAAAAGACCCTGATGCTGAGAAAGACTGAAGGCGGGAGGAGAAGGGGATGACAGAGGATGAGATGGTTGGATGGCATCACTGACTCGATGGACATGAGTTTGAGTAGGGTCCGGGAGTTGGTGATGGACAAGGAAGCCTGGCATGCTGCAGTACATGGGATCGTGAAGCGTCGGACATGACTGAGCGACTGAACTGAACTGAGTGATAAAATCGACTCAAGATAGACTCATTGAGAAAAAGAAAACCATTTTAATGCATACACACAGAGCCTCATGGAAATGGTCCCTAAGAAGTAGCCAAAGCAGGCAGCTGTTAGACATTTTAGACAAAAAACAGTACATATGTGAGAAATTGACAGGACAAAGAAACTAATGTGTTCTGAGTATGGGGTGGTTTGTTGTTGCTGTTATTGTGGCTGTTTGCCTGTTTGTTTGTTTGGCTGCCCTGGGTCTTTGTTGTAGTGCAAGGGCTCCTGGTTGTAGTGCACAGGTTTTCTCTGACTGAAGGCTTGCTCTGCTTGCAGGCTTTCTTTCATTGCACTGGGCAGGTTTCGTTGCCCTGAGGCAGGTGGGATCTTAGGATTCTGACCAGGGATCAAACCCGAGTCCCATGCATTGGAAGATGGATTCTTAACCACTGGACCACCAAAGAAGTCCCAAAACTTAGGTATTGAGTGTTCAATTAGGGAGGAATCTAAGCAGAGTTCGCACTTGTCGTGGTAAACTGAAGAAGTAACGAGGTGTTTATCCAGGCTTCTTCCCCCGGATGCCCTGTCCCTGGCAATAAGGATGTCCTTCTACCTCCAGGTGCAGCGAGGGCACCTTTCATATGAGGGGTGTATTGCCTGCTTTCAGGGGATCAGAAAGGAGAATCAGAGCATCCCTCTTGCCTTGGCCATTTCTTAACTTTAATTCAAAATAAGCAATGTTCCATTGTAATCTATTTGGGAGTAGTCCACCCTAAGTCCCAACAGTGCTGGTCAGAAAACGGTTCTAGATAAAGACGTGGATACTCGGGAAACACAGAAGGATGCAGTAGATATGTGAGGATGATCCCCGAAGACCAGTGTACTCAGCCCAGCTCCACTCTGCTCACCGACACGGTGACATGGACAGGGGTGGACAGCTGGTAAGATTGGAAGCTGGGCTTCTATACCCAACAGAGACTTGGAGACAGTGGCCCCACCCTTCCTGGGGACCACGTTCAAAGGGATGGCTTCAGGTCCTGGCAGCGCTGAGCTTTCTCAGGCAGGCATCTGAGGGGTCATCCTGCAGACACGGCCTCCTGTTGCCAGAAACCCTGCTGGAGTTTGACGGTCCCTTTGGTGCAAAAGTCTGCATGCGTGTTCTGTGGCTTGAGTTCCACTGTTCTCACAGGCCCACGTTCTTACCTAGAGAGAAGGAGACAGAGGAGAGTCTTTCTAGAGAAACAGTGTGATGAGAAGGGAGGGGTGAGGGGGAGAAAGAAAGGCAAGTTAGTGAGTTACCTTCAGTGGAAAGAGTTCCCTTCCAGGGCCAGGGAAAACGAACAGATGAAGGGACCACACACACCCCAGAGTGCCTCCTGCAGTCTCGAGGGCCTCTTCCTTCCCCAGTAGAGGGGCGTGCGCTCCTGTAGTGCTGTGAGGTACTTGGACAACAACTGGGTCATTTCTTGTAATAAACATTCACTTACCATTGTTGCTGTTGTTCAGTATCTAAGTACCATCCAACTTTTTGTGACCCCATGGACGGCAGCATGCCAGGCTTCCTTGTCCTTCACCACTCCTGGAGTTTGTCCAAATTCATGTCCATTGAGTCAGTGATGCTATCTAAACATCTCACTCTCTGCCACCCTATCCCCTTTTGCCCTCAATCTTCCCCAGCATCAGAGTCTTTTCCAATGAGTTGGCCCTTCGCATCAGGTGGCCAAAGTATTGGGGCTTCTGCTTCAGCATCAGTCCTTCCAATGAATAGTCACTGGAATGTTCATTGATTTCCTTTAGGATTGACTGGTTTGATCTCCTTTGCAGCCCAAAGGACTCTCAAGTGTCTTCTCCAGCACCACAGTTAGAAAGCATCAATTCTTCAGCACTCAGCCTTCTTTATGGTCTGACGCTCACATCTGTACATGACTACTGGAAAAACCATAGCCTTGACTATATGGACCTTGGTCAGCAAAGTGATGTCTTTGCTTTTTAATATATATATTGTCTAGGTTGGTCATAACTTTCCATCCAAGGAGTAAGCGACTTTTAATTTCATGGATGCAGTCACAGTCCGCAGGGATTTTGGAGCCCAAGAAATTAAAATCTGCCACTGCTTCCACTTTTTCACCTTCTGTTTGCCATGAAGTGATGGGACTGGATGCCATAATCTTAGTTTATGATTCTGCAATCCTACACCTAGTGTTTACCCAAAAGAAGTTAAAATCCATATTCATGCACACAAACAAACCTGTATGGGAAGGTCTATAGTGGCTGTAATAATTATTGTCAAATATCAAAAAGCTCACAAATGTCCTTCAGCTGGTGAATAAAGAAAGACTGGCACATGATACCACTCAGCAGTAACAAGGAACAAAGCCCGTCACGTGCTACAACTTAAGTGAACATCAGACACATTCTGCTAAGATAAAGAACCCAGACACAAAAAGCAAGCTTCTGTATGATTCCATTTCTATGACATTCTAGAAAAGGCAAAGCTATAGGGAGAGAAAAGAGATCGCAGGAGTGGAGGGGTGGAGCTGGGGGGAGGGGCTGGCTGACAACAAAGAGGCGTGGGGGAGCTTTAGGGGCAAGTGACTCTCCTGTGATCTGCGTTCTCCTGATGGTCACATGGATATGTGAGTGTGTCAACAGTCAAAGAACTATATACTAAAAAGGGTCAATTTACTATTAGTAATTGTTCTTCAATAAGTCTAACTTTTATACTTATTTTGAATATAAACATATATATAAACACATCTGCCTACATGTGTATATGCACACGTGCTGTCCATCTGTTTTAATGGTTGAATAACACGCCATTAAATGCAGACACCTATTTTGTTTGGCCAGTACCTTGAGCAGTTTCAAGGGTTTGGACATTCTCTTTAATGCTTTGATGCTATGGAAGGCAGTAAGGAGTTGGTCCAGGACTTGGCCAAGCCTGCCCCAGTGCCTCCCCACGCATGCTTTCACTCCATCCCTACACAGCCCGGAGGTAGGGATTATTATCTGTTCTGCAGGAAGTGCAGCTGAACTTAGCAAGGGGGTGGGGGAAGTCACGTGTGCAAGTTGCACACTCAGGGAGCAGGAGACCGAGGATCCCCAACCGCTTCTGTCTAGTTGGGAGGCTCTAGCTCCTTTCCGTATGCTGTGCAGCCAGTTGTAAACTATTGAAAGGAAGTAACTGTGTCTTATTCCTGTTCGTCCCTCCAAAACAACTAATATATAGGCGAATGGACCCAAGATGAGATGCTTCCCAAGAACCGGGGGCTGGCTTGAACTGAACCCTACTCTCCAATGGAATAAAGTCAACAGTCTGCCCATGAACTCTTCTAATGAAGATGAGCCCTTGGTACACCGTGGGGGTGGGGAGCATGATGAAGTCAGCAAATGGCCCTTGAGTGCCTGTTGTGCCAGGCACTGAAGGGAGAACCAGCGCATGTTGGTGCAACTGTTCCCCCTCTCCACCTCAACCCTGGGGCTTAAACAGAGAACCCGTCCTTGCTTGAGGGAGCCAGATGGCTCACACAGCCCCTGCTCACAGAGAAGGCCCAGTGTTCACAGCCAGAGGCAGGAATCTCAGTCAGGTCTCCAAGTCTCAGTCTTGGCTTGGCCTGAGACACGAAAACCAGAGACAGGCAGAGGGCAGCCCTGGCAGGGAACAGTCTAGAACCTGACCCTCAAAGAGCCCCAGTCCAGCCTGCAGGCTCCCTCTGTTCATCACTTCCAGTCAACAGTTGGGAGCCCTTCTTGCACTGGTGAGAAGTCCCTCTCTTTACTGGGATGACTGGGCTGGAAAGGCGCTCTTTAGAAGACAAAGGCGAGGCAGAGAGGGGTTCCAGAAGGCAGTGTGGGTGGACATGCAGCAGGGCAGTGAGTCAGAGTGATGTACACAAGTTGGGTGTGAGTGCACTGTATGTGCAGAGTATGTGTGTGTCAGAGAGTGAGTCCTGACTCCCAGGAGGTCTGATATGCCTCCTAAAGGGCCACCCGCCTCCTACCCAGGCATGGGCAGTTTCCGTAAGCATTCCTTTGTGTGTGGTCAGAAAGAATCTGTATTTCACAGTTTATGTGCTCATTGAATCAGCTTGTCAGTACGTTGTCCGAAGTTTCTGTGTCTTAACTGATTTTTGTGTCCCCTGATTTATCAGATCCTGACGGAGGCGTAGGTCGATCACCCACTGGGGTGAACTGGCCATTTTCTCCTTACAACAGACCAAAATTTTTAATATCTCTTTTAGGATTTTTATTAGATGCAAACAGTTTTAGAATTATTAATATCATACCTTCCTAGGGAGTTGAAAGTTTTATCAGAATCTTTGTGGAGTGTTTCTCGACACCAGCAGTCAATTCTCTGAGTTTCCAGACATCAACTGGGTGCTCACTGAATCGGTTCGATTTTGACACTAAACACAGACTTCACAGCCTACGTGCGCAGTCCTCTAAGACTGTCTTCCTTCACATCAGAGGTCCTTCACCACTCACCTGTACTTTTGTCAAAACCCCTCCTACGTTTCAGTAGTTTTCCAGAAAGGCTCACAGAACTCAGAAAGGCACCTGAAATGTTTACCAATTTATTGGGATGGATACAATTCAGAAGCTACCAAATGCAAGAGAGGTGGAGGGCAAGGCGTGGAGACAGAGGAGGCAAGGAGCTTCCCTGTCCTCTTCAGGCAGCCACTCTCCGGATACCTTGGTATGTTCACCACCCAGGAAGTTCATCAAGTCTCCTCGCTGAACAGTTTTTATAGAGCTTAATCTTCAGCACCCCCTCCCACGTTCCCTTCTTAGAGATCAGTAGCCTGAAATTTCCAACCCTCTGATCACTGGGGCTTTCTGATGACCAGCCCCATCCTAAGGCTATCTAAGGGTCTAAGTCACCCCATTAGTACAAACTCAGGTTGATCAAAGGGGTCTCCTTAGAAATAGCAAAACATAAAGCCTATCAACAAGAAAATTCTGAGGGTTTTAGGAGCTCTGGCCAAGAACCAAGGACAAAGACCAAGTGTATTTCTTATTATGCCACACTTTTCAGCCTTTCTGTCTAGTAATCATTTTTGGTTTAAAGCTTATATTTTCTAATATCAATATAGTTATGCCAGCTTTCAGTTAATTCATATCAATGAATTCACCAGTTTTTAGTTAGTAGTTGCCTAGTATATCTTTTTATTAAAAATATTACTATAAAATTTATTGAAATAATTTTGAAAGTTTATTTTGTTTAAATTTTCAAGTTTCAGCTATTTATAAGGTATTTACTATGGAAATGTTTTAATATACAAAAGTAGTAGTAAAATGGCCGCTCATATACCTAATGCATGGGTTAAAATCTGATTGTCATTTGGCTTTATCTGCATCTATTTTTCATACCATGTGTTTTACATAAGCCTCATACCTTTATCACACTTAATAAGATTCATGATTCCTTAATATTCTTCATTATCCAGTTCACATTCCAATTTCCCCAGTAAACCCAAATTGCTTGCATAGTCCTTTCTCACATTTAGTTACTTTGTCTCCAACATGCCTTTCAGTCTAGGACAGTTTATACATACCCTCAATTTTCTTCCTTGACAACATTAATGTTTTCAAGATGTCAAATGACTTGTCACATAAACTGTCCATCTTATTAACTTCAGTCTTTATGCCCTTATATTTCAATTGTATCTGCTGTAGACAGTATTCCCTGCATTCGTTTTCTAATCCAGTATAATGTTTGTCTTTTACTTGGCAAGTTTAGTTCATTTATATTTATGGTCACTATCAATATATTTGGAATTAGTTCTTCCATCTTATCTGATTATGTCCACAAATCTCACTTTTTATATGTAATGTCTCGTTATTTTGTAATTGAACGGGGTGCTTTTGCTTTCTTATATTTAGTCTACCTCATTCCGTTTTATTCCATGATTAATTTAGAGATCTATACTCCATGGGTCCACATCACATTCTGCCCAATGTGAGAGAAGGGCCTTCAAAGACTCCCCTTTAATTCTGGCCTGTGCCCCTTGAGCTTGGCAAACTTGAGAACAGGCATGAGATCAATAGGGCTAAGATAAAACTAAAAGAAACTAACTGGGAGAAAACTATGCTTATGCCAACACTGGGGAAAGAATGAGCATAAGCTTTTCCTAGACCAGGTATGGTCCAAGCAGGAGGGAACGAGAAAGGAGCCGTTTACAAGTCCTGTCCGGGATTCCACAGACAGAAAGTCCCCAGACAACCAAGGCTGCCCAGGGAAACAATGGCAACTCAGATGGAGGAGATGACTTGCCTTGTGGAGGGAAGGACAATTGGCCCCAGAAGGGAGCTTCCGAGGAGCCCACAAAAGCCCGTTTCAGGAAACTGGTCACTTTGAACATCTACCAAGCCGAGCTAGTAACAGAGGCAGACCCCAAGGGACCAATCACGAATGGTCATACCTCCTTCCCTAAGCCCTCCCCGGAGGCCTCAGCAGCAGGCAGGTCAGATATAAGACCATCCACACCCACACTCCGTAAGGTCTGAGGCAGCCTTTGTACCAGGTGACCTGGCAGCACTGGGCAGAGCTGATTGGTCTAGTGGGCCAACGCTATCAACCAACCAGTAGACAGCTCAGTGTGGTGACTGAGCCAATCAGATTCTCTCTCAGGAACTTGTGCTAGGAGCGCCTCGCAGGCCACCGGGAGGGATGAAGCGGAACGGATATGGGAAGAGAAGCCACAGAAGTGGGTGTGGGATCAGAGACTTGGGGATCATAACGAGCCCCAAGAGGAGAAGATGCAGGATCACTGCAGCGTGGAAGTGATAAGGCAGGGAAAAGCTGTGGAGAGCAGGGGAGGCTTTAAACAAGACTGGCCAGAGCATATAATTTTCATTTTGGCTGTGGTTTGCTTTGGTTTGAGCCCCACTGGACATCTACAGACTCCAGCTGCTGACTCCTGGAAGCCAGCCTGGGTCTAGTTCCAGGTCAAGGATCCTGGTTTCCCTTGGTTCTTGTTCTTGCATATCAGTCAAGTTTATCTGTCTCTCTTGCTGCCCACCCGTACCTACACACCTGGAAACACCCATTATGGAGATAATCAGAGCTGGACTTTGTTTCCTGCAGGTAAAGAACACAGCCCACAAATCGAAAGTGAGAGAAAATCACCTAAGAGCCAGAGCACAGGCTGGCATCAGCAGGAACAGAGCCTCGCTGCACCCTGAACAGACTTCATGCCAGGCACTTCTTGATGCATTAATCCCAATTAAATCTTTCCTTACTGGGCTTCATTTTATTCTTGTGAAAATAAACCTTATTGTAAAGTAGAATGAAAACTACAATCCAAAGCAGAAACCCACTAGGCAAACAAGACCCGCTCAATGTATAAAGTCACTGCAGACAGGACTGTATCAAGTCACTGCTTTTGTTTCTTGTTTCTTGAGAACATGACTCCAATGAGGCCCATGGCTGCAAGGCCCACTCCCGCGATGCCAACTGCCATGATGGCATCTCTGACCTGCAAGAGAGAGGACAGTGAGTCAGACTCTGTGTCGGGAAGCTGAGAGCAGACTGTACATTCAACAAGGACATCCAGCTCAGGGAGCTGGACATGCCCCTTAACTTCCCTGACAAACTCAGGAGTCAACAAATATTGGCAGGGAAATGGGGAGAGAAGGGCAGGATGGGAAAGCAATTGGTGGATGGGGCCAGCTGCCAACAAAGTACACAGGCATGAAGAGGGAAACTCCTTTGACCCTGTGAGTTTTTAAAGCAGACAGAGCCCCAGAGGGTGGCTGCAGAAAGGACGAGGGAGACGAAGCCAGATGGTTGAAATCCTGGCTGGCCAACAGGGAGCTCTTGAAATAAGTGTAAAGTTGAAGAGGAATTGCTATGGAATCCTCAATAAACTCTGACCTCTGTCCTACAAATCCCTCACTTATCTTCACCCTTGCTGAATCCCCAGAGCGCAGTCCAGCCAACCATTGACTTTTGCATGCTCTTAAATATATGACTCAACTATGAAAAAGAGTAGTGATGTTATAAACTATTAAGATATCTGATTTGTATTGCTTATAATAGAAAAAAAAACACACTGAGGCAAAAGTAAGAATAAGTTCTATGGTAAAAATTGAACATATGTCAAATTTCACTCTTTCCTGAACTCCAACTAAAAATAAAGTAAGTCATTAGTTTTAGGCATAATTTCACTAGGACTTAGAGAACACTCACTGCAATGAAGGCACAATGCCCCAATCAGCAAAACTGTACTTCTCCCAACTAAGAGAGCATCACATACATGGATCAAGAAATCTCCCCTGAAACCAAACCAGGCATATAAGCAGAATCAAGATTCAAAAAGGAAAAGATTTTCTTAATGGTTTGATGCCAAGAAATCCAATGAGACAACCTATCAGAAATCTCAAGAATATAAAGGGTGAAAATGTGGACCTGGAACCCAAAATCCACATCCTTACATGACCTGCCAACTCTGCCCTTGGTACCCAAAGCACAAAGCTTGTCTAGGCTGTATATTTTGTGGCTGCAATACTCACACATGCCCAACATGAAGGACAATTTGGAAAGCTTCAGTGGTTAAAAAATATGTATCTTGGCCCTGTCCAGGCTTATCTGAGTCATAAATGTGTCCAGCAAAGCTATACAAAATTCCAGGAAATATACCAGTGTAACTAACATCACAAGGTACCCAGAACTGGCATACTTGGCAGCAGAACACATGAAGACAGAAGTCTGAATGAAGTAACTGACCTAAGTTGCACTGTCCGTCCGGAGAAGGCAATGGCACCCCACTCCAGTACTATTGTCTGGAAAATTCCATGGGCGGAGGAGCCTGGTAGGCCGCAGTCCATGGGGTCGTGAAGAGTCGGACACGACTGAGTGACTTCCCTTTCACTTTTCACTTTCATGCATTGGAGAAGGAAATGGCAACCCACTCCAGTGTTCTTGCCTGGAGAATCCCAGGGACAGGGGAGCCTGGTGGGCTGCCGTCTATGGGGTCGCACAGAGTCAGACACGACTGAAGTGACTTAGCAGCAGCAGTCCGTCAGTCTTTAGAGCTTCCTGTGAAAGGTAATTAGGCTGGCTTTATGGCACCCGTGGCTCTGTTTCGCTCTTGCTAAGGAACCTGCATATAACCACTTGTATCCAGTGTTTTCCTTGCTAAGCTAGGCATTAGGGTGGGAGAAATGGTTTGCAGATAGTGGAGTAAGAACAATAAGCCCCCAGTTCTTTACAGAACCTCATAGTGTGAGAAGAAATGCTGATGGAGCCAGTTCATACAAAAGGTACTTGGTCAAGGAAAACAACAATAGCCTCATTGTTTGTGCTCATGCTTTGTACAAAGTATATCATTAAATACAAAAGTAGTAAATAGTTAATTCTAAGGGTGAAAATTTTACAGAAAGAATAATCTTCCTGGGAGAAACAGTGCTCCCTTCAGATGCCATTGATGATTTTCTTGTTGCAAGGCTGCTGGGTCCAGCCCAGCCACTGCGCTGAAATTGCAGGAGTTCTGAACATGAAAATAGGCTACATGGAGTGCATCAGAGGTCTTCAATCAGAATATTATGAAAGAGAAAAATTCTCCTTCATTATCTTTTTTTTCACAGTGGGCAAACTGTAATTCTATCAGATTGCAGACAACAAGCTGCTCATGCTGAAATGTCCACTCTGAGTTAAGCCCTGGAATTGTTTCCAGGAAAAAGACAGTTTGAATGTGCTTTCTTTACTTTCAGCAATGTTGTAAGTGGATATAAGAAGAGTAATATTACTCAGAGAGCAATTGAATTTAGACTATGAGTGGTTACAAACTAAGAATGTTTATAAAATATTTGACAGCACGTTGGCTTTAATATTTACAGTAATTTTTAAATAATGCCCTGCAATTTATCCAGGTTTATGAAATATACATATTACCATTGGCCAAATCTTCGATTTCTACTTATCTTAAAATTTTATCTGACACAGAATAGACTTCAGCCTGAGTGTGTAGCTCCTAGCTGCTTCTTTTAAAACGTACTATTCAATGTGAAGGCTTATTTACAAAAGCTCACTAAGTATACATTTCCTGAAACCTGAGTATTTTTAGGTAGGTAGATGGAAAATAGGAGAATCTGTTTTAGAATACTCGGGCATGGAAAGCACAAACTACATTTTAGTTTTAATCTATTGCTTCCCTTTCTAACTGGAAAGTTAGACGAGTCACATGCAGTCTGTTGAAGGAAAATCTAGTCTGCTTTAAAGAGCTGAACACAAATAAACATAATGACCAATCAGATTCTTTTAACACAAACACAAACGTCCTCATGAGTTCAATGAAAGAGAGTTGCTGCTTTGACAGAGATTACAAAGAAAATTACTGCTGGACATTGTGCGGAAGCTGCATTTTACTTTGGCCACACCATGTATTAGGATCGTTGCTTGCCTTGGCCAGTGATTCTCAAGGAGGGGACGGGCTTGGCCTCTGGGAGATTTTGTCAATATCTATAGACATTCTGGCTCTTACACCTGGGGGTGGGAAGGCTACCAGCATCTAGAGGGTAGAAGCCACAGATGCTGCTAAACATCCTGCGATGCACAGAGCAAGTCAGGACAAGGAAGGCTTCACTTCATCGTCAATGGCCCAAAACGTTAACAGTGCTGAGGCAGAGAAACCCTCATCTAGGCCAAGAAGTGAAAGAGGAAATCTTTGGGAACAGTTTACATGGCGCCTCCTCTTGCTCTGGATCCTGCTTTCGTGTTCTCTGAAGGGGGTCCAGGAGAACTGCTCATGCTTTTTGCCTTTTTCAGGTGTGTGAGTGATGCATCAGGCTAAAGGCTCAGGAGGAGAAATGGCGTGTGTCTAGTTAGGGTTGCTTCATTTTTCAGGAAGATGTTTGTAGAAAGAATGAACAAAAAACAAATATTTCTTGGTTCTTTTACTATCTCAAGATTTGGAATTGTATTTAAATGCTCTAAATATTATTTTTGTGTACTGACAAATGTATTTTACTAGATTACGTAACAATACTGTGTTGAAATCAAATGTTCTACTTGTATGAACTTATGAATTTGTCCTTCAGTCTATTAATAACCACTAAAGGAAACTAAAAATGACATGATTAAGAGATATTTTATAAATCTACCAAATCTTCCTAATACAACACCCTTAATTCATTACTTCCCAAATGTGTACAGTAATCGCTTTTTTTATTTTATTGCTGCATAGGAGGGTGGACATTTACCTGAAGTTGAAGCCCAGGTCTAATTGGGACCTCAATTGTTATGTAGTACCACAAATCATGAAATCAGACTTATTTTAGCGTAAGTTTCTCTTTATTCTGACATCATCACTGCTACTTTTAAAAAACTTCTATTATACTAAATATACCAGTAAATGTTAGTTTTCTCATTTAAAAAGATAAATAATTGGAGAACAGGAGAGAGAAGATAAGGAAATCAGAGAAGGGCTTCCCTGGTGGCTTAATAACAAAGAATCTGCCTGCCAGTACAGGAGATCCGGGTCCCATTCCTGACCTGGGAAGATCCCACCTGCCAAGAGCAACTAAGCCCGTGCACCACAGCTGTTGACCCTGTGCTGCGAGCCGGGGAGCCGCAGCTGCTGAGCCCCCCTGCGGCAGCTACTCAAGTCCACATGCCCAAGAGCCATGCTCCACAACAAGAGAAGCCATCACAATCAGAAGCCCACACAGCAGCGAAGACCCAGCACAGTCAGAAATGAATAAATAAAAGTTAAAAAAAAAAAAAACAAAAACAAACAGAGGAGCAGTCTAGGGATACAACCTCTGGAATTTAAAAAAAAAGGGAAAATGGAAAACTTCCCAGAACTGAAGAACTGGGGTTTCCAGACTGAAAAGAGTCATCAAGTTCCCAATACAATTCATAAACACAGATCCATGCAAGGTTTATCATAGATAATTTTTAGAACACTGAAGATAAGGAGAAGAATCTATAAGCTTCCAGAAAGATAAAACTGGTCACATACAAAGGCTCAAAAATCACAACGAATTCAGACTTCTCAACAAGAATAGCTTAAATGACATAACAATGGAGCAATACCTTCAAATTTGGAGCAAATTTTTTTTCAGCCTAAAATTCCATCCCCAGTCAAACTATCAATCAAATGGATAAAATGAAGATATTTTCAGGCACGCAGCCTTTTTAAAATGCACTCTTTCTCAGAACCTATTCAAAGTGGTATTCCACCAAAACTAGAGAGTAATCCAAGAATGGGAAAGATGTGAGCTACAGAGGGTAAAAGCATTAATACAGGGGAAAACTAAAGGGTGTCTCTAAGGGCTGCTAGTAAAGACAGATACTAGGATGACAGTATGCATCGAATGTGGCTCAGGACAAAGGTTGCGAGGGTCATTTTCCCCAACAGACACATGTGCTGATGCCATAATCCCCCAGATCCCTTCTGTTTGCATCACCTTTGTAACCTAACAAGGTTCCCCTCATGGACCTGCCCAATGACTTTCCCAGAAGGAGGCTCTTATAAACTGTCAGAGAAGTTGAAGCCAGACTGTGACCCAGAGATTCTGGAACTCTTCACCAAACATTGGCAGTATTACCCTGTCCATACCTAGGTAGGGGTGTACTTGATATTCCTCGATTTCCATATGAATCGCCTTTCACATTCACATATACATACTTATATATTTATTGCATATATGTACATATATATGGATGAACTAATCAGCATGCAGGTCAGTGTAGTAAACACCGCTGGTTATCAGCAGTATGAGGAAGAAGGCTGAGCATGATCCTTGCTGGTGAATGCCTCCTAAGGATGTCACTGTGGCCCAGACAGGCCAGTGGACAAGACGCTGGGTGAACCAAGAGAAAGAATGAAAATGAGGGCCATTATGACTACTTCAACTGCCACGATTTATTAAGAGAATTTTCTTAGTTGCCACTATGCTAAGCAAAAGGATGCTCTTACCTAATTCACGCAGTAACCCTCCAAGATCAATATCATCACTTGTACTTTACCAAATGGCAACCCACTCGAGTATTCTTGCCTGGGAAATCCCATCAACAGAGGAGCCTACTGGGCTACAGCCCATGCGGTCACAAGAGTCTGACGCGACTGAGAGGCTAAACCGCCAAGAGTGGTATTTAACCTGAGAGAACTTGAATCAATCCCCAAGGTCATAAAGCTGACAAAGGCAGAGCTCACATCCAGCCTGGGTCTGCCTGACTCCAGAAGGCCACACTCTTGACCACCACACAACCACGAAGAGACCAAATCTCAAAAAGTTAAAAAGTAATGAATATCAGCAACCTGATGGATCTTAACCTCACCTTTCCTCAAAAGAAAAAGAAAAATCATACTCCTTTGCATCAACTGGTATCTAAGAACTTTAAAAAATAATGTTGTCTCACACACACACACACAAAAGGAGGGGGAGGGCCAGAAAAGGAGGGGAGGAAGTGAGAGAAAATGAGGAGGAAGTTAGTTTCCCAGGAGAAGTGATTCAAAAAAGAGAGCGGCCATGGCTAAAGTCGGAGAAGGCAATGGCACCCCACTCCAGTGCTCTTGCCTGGAAAATCCCATGGACGGAGGAGCCTGGTGGGCTGCAGTCCATGGGGTCACTGAGAGTCAGACACAACTGAGCGACTTCACTTTCATTTTTCACTTTCAGGCACTGGAGCAGGAAATGGCAACCCACTCCAGTGCTCTTGTCTGGGAATCCCAGGGACGGGGGACCCTGGTGGGCTGCCGTCTATGGGGTCGCACAGAATCGGACACGATTGAAGCGACTTAGCAGCAGCATGGCTAAAGTCAACTAAGTAAATAAACATCCCCTGGGGGCCCCTGGAGTGCCCTTGGGTTACAGCAGGACTGGGCACAGTGCTTTTTATAAGCAGGAAAAGCTGTGTCAAAAAGACCTGGATTCAAATCTCACCTCTGCTACTTATCAGCACAGTTGGAGACAGCTCAGGAAAAGAGATAACACAGATTTGTTTGATGACATGAAAGGCCACCAATAAGTGCTCTGGGGCTCTGTTTCTGCATCGGTAAAGCAGGACAATGAAACCTGCCTCTGGGGCTGTGGGAAGGGTCCATGTCAGGGCCAGGCGGCCAGGGAGGGCTGGGCAACCGGGCTGACTGTGATGCCTGTGCTCAAGCCTTCAGCCAGCATCCCCTACTCCCAACTGTCTGCGGTGCCCATCACCTCACCCCTGGTCCCAGCCTGACTATGATGTTCTTGAGGAGAGTTCTGTCTTTGCTATCCTGTCGTGTTTGTGCGCCTGTCTCCACCCCAGCCAAGTCCACACCGATGCCCGCGTCAGCTGAGAAGACGGAGATGGGGGCACACTGAGGACCCACCTGGTCGCTGCGGGGGACCCCGTAGCGCAGCTCATTGACGAAGTGCTCACAGTTCTCGCTGGTCAGCTTGTAGAGAACCTCCTGGCCCACCAGCTCCTCTGCTCGCTGGACGATTTTGCTGGGAGGCAATGGCGAGTATCTGCCATCGTGCTTGTTGTTGACGTGATACCTGTCTCTCCCAACCACGTCGCACAGCCGCTCCTTCTTCACTAAGGCCTTGTCGGTCAGTGCAGACATGACACTGGCCACACCAGCTCCTGGGATTTCGCCTGTGGATTCAGGATGAGGAACACGATTGGTCCTGGGCCGGCCCCCAGCCCAGCATCCACCACATCCACAAGGGGATGAGCAGACGGGTCAGGGTCAGAGCTGTGTGGCTTTGGATAAGACCCTTGTGGTCTCTGGTCCCTGGTTTCCTTACCTGAAATGAGGAGTGAAGTTCCATAATTTGTTGTGATTTTTTTTAACCTAGAGAAGCTGGCCTTGCACACCCTGTGACACCCCAGTGGCCCTCTTGAGTGCGCAAATACAGGCTCTGAGCACACCCACCTCCCTGGGAGAATAAAATGTGAATTTTTTGTCATCCCGCCAAGACTCCACTTCCCTGACACACACAAAGCTGATTACTGCAGAAAAGGTGAATGGATTTGGGGAACGGATCCCATTCCCCTTGGAGCAAAGGGACCAAAACCCCACAGCTGCTCCTAGAGGTATGACACCAGGGAGATTCAAGGGGTACACTGGCACAGCCCTGGCCAATGCTGAGGGGCTAGAAGGTGCAACAGATTTCCAGAAGTGAAACTGCCTGGAAGAAAGGGATTTGGGGCCAATAGAGGGGACAGGATGATGTAGAGCAAAAGCTGGTGCCCACACAGAGATCCCTCTTGAGGTCACCATCTTATATCATGTAGGGAGGGTATGATGACTGAAAACTGGGCTTGCATTAAAGAGGTGGGCCCCAGGGAACATCATAGAGGAGACTCATGTCCCTCAGAGAGCCTCTGTGGCCCTGCCATGATCAGGAGCCCCCAGGGCTCTTGCACTGTGACGCCATGTGACACCAACAAGCAATGGCCAGAGGGTCTGATCAGAGTGCAGGTCCTGTTCTGCTTGGCCTTCCAAAGAGGACTGAACCCCTCTGCCCAGAGAACAACTATGAGATTTGGAAAATCAGAGGAATTCAGATTTCCTCCTAGTAGGGCAGGAGGTGCTTAATGGATTCAGTGAAATAAATAAGAAGGTGCTGTGTTTGAGCCGTGAGTCTGTGGAGAGGGTCAGCGTGGGGACTGGATCAGGGGAGCTCCAGAGGCCCATCTACCTTCAGCCCCTCGGCGGGCGGGTAGGGGGCTGGGACTGGGGAGAGGCAAGCTAGGTGCTTGGGGCACAGAAGTTCCAGCCCAGAGGTTCCAGCCCAGAGGTTCAGGAGGTTCCAGCCCCAGAAGTGCAAGTTCAGAGTCAACACCCAACAGTGAGGGCTTCCTTACAATCCACATGCTGGGTGCCACCCTGGTGAGAGTGTGCACAGGCTCAGAGGCAGAAGCAATGGATGCTGATCCTGGTTCCATCACTGCATGGTCTTGACATGTCACTTAGCTGAGCCAATGCTGGGAATCCACAAATACAAGCTAAGATGGATTCATGAACACACATCAATGTAGGAATTTAAAAGTTCTTTTTAAAAGAATTATTTTACTTCTTAAATTTAGGCTATTAAACAAAATACTAATTAAACAATTGGAGAAAGGGCACCTGGATGAGGCAAACACTCGATGACTGAACTGGGGGGAACCTCAGACTTGACAGCAGAGCATCAGGTTTGAAGGCAGCAAATAGAGAGTCAGGGCCAGGGTTTGAGTCCCACCTCCAGGACTTTCCTGCCATGTGATCTTGGACAAGTTGCTTAGCTTCTCTGCACCCCATTCCCTGCAGAAAATGCACAATAAGTTCCACCTGTGCCTACAGCCGTGGACAGGGAGCTACAAGGATTTAAGAAACTGACTCGGTAAGGTGCCTCCCTCAGTGCCTGGAACAGGGTTAGTGCCCAGCAAGTGTCCGCTCTCATTGGTACTCGGTTGTTCTCTAAGTTTCCTTCCAGCTCTGACTTCCACCATTTTCTCAGTAGTGTGAGGTCAGTCCCCCTTGCCTCACCTATTTCACAAGATTCCTGTGAAGCTCCAATGAGAAGATGCAGATAGAAGCATCTTTTCCCTTTAAGGAGCATTGCTCACCCAGTGACGGGTGTCACACTGTCCACCCAGATCCCTGTCATGCCTTCCCTTTCTCCTGTCCAGCAGTTACACCCACTCAGCACAGTCACTCAATACTGAAGCCCTACTATGTTCCAGGCCTTGTCCAAGGTGCTGAAGAGGAACATGAACTACACAGCCCTCCTGCCCTCAACTAGTTTATCCTCTGGTGAAAGCACACTGACGATGAACAAATAGAAAAAATAAGATACTTTTAGGGTTTGAAAAGGCTGTGGGGAAGTTTAAGTGAAGTCACCCAGGAGACGATGACCAGGGGAGGCTGCCCTCGCTCAGGCTGGGGAGGGCCACACCCAGGAATGGCCATTTAAGTTGAGACTTGAATGATGAAAGGGAGGCAGCTGTGCTGAGAGCCAGGAAAGAGCATCACAAGCAGAAGGGAGATAAAAGCAAGGACCTCAGGAAGGAAGGCTGCAAGGAGGCCAGTGTGGCCGAAGTCTTGTTGGGGAGCAAGAAGAATGTTGGGGTCCCTGGTTACCCACAGCTCCCCCATCCCCTCTGCTTCCAGCCTCAGCACGGTGGAGGCCTTGGGTGCCCTTACTTGGTGGAGCCAGGTGGATCACATATCCGTTGCCAATGTAGACAGCCCAGTGTCTGTAGAAAGGGCGGAAAATCTCAATCAGGTCTCCAGGCTGGGGTTCAGGCTGCAAAACCAAGAAGAAGGCTGTTAGAGACGATGGAAGAGCTGGGAACCAGGGTGGCGCTCAGCCCAGAGGGAGCAGCTCAGCGGCCTTCATCTCACAGCTCTCCAGGACGTCCTCCCGAGCCTGCCCCGCCACACCAGTGCCCGGCCCACTTCACACGCTTGTGTCCCAGAACTGCAGGGACTACGGGCCTGCCCATCTGTCTTTATGACTTGCAAAGTGCACTCCTAAAGGGTTTCTTCATTTGCTGGGGCGTCTATCTTCTTGTTACCCTTTATATTATTTACTGAACTCGAACTCTGAGTCAAGCACTCTGCTAAGTGTCTCACAGGTGCAGCTCAATAAATTCACACAACCCTCCTATGAGGTGGGCACTGTTGTGAACCCCGTGTGATGAAAGAGGAAATCAAGGCTCAGAGATGGAAAGAAATTTTTGCAAAACTTCACATCCCCTGAGTGATGTGACCAGGACTCAGCGCTAGGCCTCCTGATTCCCAGGCCATCATCTTGACCACCATAGTGACCGTCAGGCAAGCACAAGGGTTATCTGACTAGAGCTGCCCACCTGGGGGCCCTGCAGAGGCCGCCAAATCTGGGGGTGGGGGCGGTATTCCACAGACACGCCCCTCCCTGACCCAGAGCCTGGCAGACAGGTGGAGTCAGCTTCTGGCAGTCATGTGCTCCTGGCTGCTCCTCCTGAGGGTGAGAGTGCATGCACGTGTGTGTGACAAGCAAAGAAAACTCTCTCTGCACTGTGCTCACTCCTCTACTTCTGACACCGGATGTGTGGGTTTCCCACACTAAGCAGTTCAGTCCTCGGTGCACACTGACTGGGTGTCCCACAGTTTAACTCAGTTCTGACACTCACAGCCCAGAGTCAGTGCAGACCCCACAGGCTTAGTCCCAGGAGACTGAGCTTCAGATGCCAGGTGCAGGTTGAAGTTGATACCTGCGCTCTAAACAACTGGCTGTAAATTGATGGTTCCCACAGCCCCCTTTCTTGGGTTCAACGGATTGCTGGAACAGCTCATAGAACTCAGGAAAACAGTTTACTTGCTAGATGACCGGTTTACTAGAAAATATGCAACTCAGGAATGGCCAGGAATGCAGAAGACAAGCTCTAGGGGGAGGGATTCGGAGCTTCCTTGCTCCCTCTGGGGACCACTGCTCTCCAGCACCTCCATGCTCTCACCAACACCCCATGTTAGGGGCTTTATGGAGGCTTCATTATGTGAGCTCTGTTGATGAGAACTTTGCCCACTGGTGATTAATGCTACCTCCAGCTCTTTGAGCACCTGGTCAGTTGAAAGAGGCTTCTGAATGATGAAATGCATTCCTCTCACCCCCACCGCTCAGGAAGTTACTCGGGTTTTAGAAGCTCTGTGGCAGGAACCTGGGACCAAGACTAAATATACATTTCTCATTACATCACAGTGAGCGTGTGTGGGAGTGAGGGTGTGCGTGCATCTGCAGGGAAAGGTGGGAAGGATGCTGAAACGCTCCTCAGAGCCCCGCCCTGTGATGAGAGCAGTGGCCCAGAGCATGAGAACAGTCAGGAGAGCTTCAAGATCACTGTCTTCAATGTATTGAGGTCCCAGTACCAGACACTGTGCTAAGAGCTGCAGGTGGGGGCACTCCACTCTGGGCCAGAATTGGGGTAATGAGCCTCTCTCATCCAAACCAACCATAAATCTCTTTGTGACATCTGGAGACAGAGCTCCTCAGAAGCTGTTCCAGCCCTCTGTCCTTTCCTGCTCACCCCTTGCTCTTCAGGGACAGACCCATAGGGGTCTGTCCACATCCCACCTCCAAACTCTGGCCTGACTGAGAGATTCCATCAAAGATGAGTAGGGAGTGTAGACTGTCTTGGGATAGCAATGATGGGCAGTGGGAATAGCCCATCACCACTCTACAGTGGCTGTGAAGCAGGATAAAGGGCAGTTCATTTCTATTTATAGAAGCACTAAAACTGCCAAGAAGCATCCCATGTGGCAGGAAGTATACAGACAAATCATGTTGTCTTATTGTAGCAATTATAATTTATCTTCCCAGAAAAAGGCACTCAGACCTTACTGAGAATCTATTTCAGAACATTGGACAATGGTTACAACTTACAAATCCCATTTGTTTTCCAAAACAAAGGGAAAAAATGTATATTAATTGTTGGGTAAGAGTTAGGAGGTCTTCAAGGATCCCCAGAAGGGACATTAAGTGGGCATTTCCATGAATAAGCCAGGACATAAAGGCAAGGCAGAGACCCAGCCCTCAGGGAGCCTAAAGATGAGAAAAGGAGACATTTTGGACTTGAGTAATATGAGGGCCTCCCTGGTGGCTCATACGTTAAAGAGTCTGCCTGCAATGAAGGAGACACAGGTTCGATCCCTCGGTCAGGAAGATCCCCTGGAGAAGGGAATGGCAGCTCACTCAAGTATTCTTGCCTGAGATTTCCATGGAGAGAGGAGCCTAGTGGGCTACAGTCCATGGTGTTGCAAAAAGTCAGACACAACTGAGCAACTAACATTTTCACTTAATATGCTGTCAAGTAATAAGCAGCCAGTAGGTACGCAGACCCAAGGAGCTCACTGTGTCCCAAGCAAATCACAATGAAAGAAGACCAATGCAGAGAAACATGTTTACTATAGATACACACACACACACACACACACACACACACACACACAGACACACACAGGGCAACAAAAATATGTACGAAGAAACTCGGGCTCTGTAACACTGAATACTGACGCTAAGTGAAAAAAGCCATACCAAAAACCTACCTACAGTAAAAATCTACATACTGTGTGATTCCATTTATTTGTCATTCCAGAACAGCCATCCCTATAGGACAGAAAAGTAATCCATGATTGCCAGGGGCTACAAGGGGTGGACAAGAAAGGGGTATGAGGGAATTTTGGAGCAATGAAAGTTTCTGTACTATTCTGTATTTGATCATGGTGAATGGTTACTCAATTGTATGTGTTTATCAAAACCCACTGAACTGAACACCAAATGGAGTATATTCGACCTTAATTTTTTAATTAATAACATTTTTTAACTTTGAAAAATGGATTTCTACAGTTTGAAAGCAAAAAAGCTGTGATTGTTTAAATATTCAATCATATCGCCTCTCTTATAAAAGGCAAAAGGTACATATTTCCAAATATGCACTAGCTTAAAACATGTCACCACTCAAAGAAATTTCTTTTTAAAAATGATCTGAAGGTGATGGATTCAGCCATGGGGCCCTGCGCACTAGTTAGAAGCAAGGACTCGATGTTCATGTGACAACACAGGCTATCTTAGCTACAGTGCTGAGTGGAAAAATGAAGACTGAGCTCTGCAAAATACCATTTATATAAATTAAAGACGCCCACACACAAACCAATAATACACGTCTTATCAGAACCATACCCAAAAAAGTTATTTTTAAAAAGCAACAACAAAAGAATCTCAAAACCACACACATCATTTTAGAAATTAAAGAACACATATTAAACATATTAGGATGCTAGCTAACCATTGGGAAGATGGAGAGAAAAATGATGATATAATGGAACTTAAAAGTAAACAGAAGACAAGGGGTCTTGCAAGGACCAGTGAGGACAGGTTGCCATGAACATACACATGAATAATTCACACTCTTTCACTAAACTCTAACTGGAGAAACAACTGCTCAATGATACACACACCCAACTGCGCTCAATCAAAATTAAAAACTCAAGAAATCGTGTTATAAATTTAGAAATATGGGAACTACAGTCCTTGGGCCCGTTGTGTGCCTCTGCTTATTTCTGTCTGCTGGCAAAGAGTAATGTTTACATTTTTTAATGGTTGGGGGGAAAGTCAAAAGAAGAATATATTGTGACACAAGAAGTTATATGAAATTCAAACTCCAGCATCTATAAAGTTTTATTGGCATCCCCACCATTTACGTTGTGGCCAATGCTGTTTTCTCTCTATGGCAACAGAGACCAGACATAGTAAAATGTTCCCTCTCTGGCCCTTAAGTTTGGATTGAAAGTGATCCATCCCTCACTCAGCTTGATCCCCAGTTCCAAAATCTAGTGGTATGCTATGCCAGGTGTTCTTCCCCCAGGAACAGGGGAGCCAGCAGGAAGCCAGCAATTCTCCCGAGCGCAGTAACCAGGACTCTCCCACACAACGCAGGCAATGACAATGGCAAAGCTGTGACTCTGAGCCCACGGGATTTCAGAACAAAAGGTCTTTATCCTCTCCACAAAAGCACAGCTTATAATGAGCTGTGTAACAGCCATTTTCCTTAGCAAGCAAATGGGGAACAGTGTCTGGCCTCCACAATTCGTATTGGAAAAACAACCTAGACGACCATTAATAAGGACCAGTGAAATAAATTATCTTATATGTATATGTATATACAGCCAATAGAGAGAACAGGTTGGTTTTACATGAGCAGACACAGAAGCAATCGAAAAGATAAGTTGGAAAACATTACCCCACTTTTGTTTAAAAAACATCATTGTGACAAATACATGATATTGCTTTTATGTGAAATCTAAAACTAGGCTACAAATAAACTTATCTGCAAAACAGAAATAGAGTTACAGATGTAGAAAAGAAACTTATGGCTCTGGGGGGAGGGGAGTAGGGAAAGATAAATTGGAAGAATTTATTGACACATACACACCACTATATATAAAATAAATAACTAATAAGAACCTACTGTATAGCGCAGGGAATTCTACTCAATTCTCTGTAATGGCTTATCTGGGAAAAGAATCTAAAAGAGTGGGTGTATGTATACGTATAACACACTCACTTTGCTGTATAGCTGAAGCTAACACAACATTGTAAATCAACTATACCCCTATAAAAATTATTTTTAAAAAACATTGTACACATATAAGCAAAACATTATACACTATGTACGAGCTACAGAAAATACATCAAATTGTTATATACTACATACAGTGGGGGATTGGGATTCAGAGACTTTTACATTTCATGTTATATTATTCTATTGTTTTTAATCAATGTGAATTACTTTTATGATAAAAAAATTTTTTTAATAATTTTAGATGGGAAAAAATCCTTCATACTGATGACCTTGCAGTTTTTTAATTGGAAAAGGTGAATCTTCTCTGTCACCAAAACCTCTTAAAACCATCTTTCATTTGAAGCCTGTAAATATTACCATGTCAATAATGCTTAAAAATCATTAACATTTAAATGTGTCAATAACACATAAAACCACAAAATAAAACCTAAAATAATATAGGTGGATACATGTCAGATCTTAGAATAGAGATGGACATTCTAAAGATAAAGTCCAAAGAAAAAGGCATAAAGTAAAAGACTGAAAGTTTTATAGGTTTCCGTGGTGGCTCAGTGGTGAAGAATCCAGCTACCAATGCAGAAGACACAAGTTTGATCCCTGATCCAGGAAGATCCCACACGCCTTGGAACAATTAAACCTGTGTGCCAAAACTATTGAGCCTGAACTCTACAGCCCAGGCACCGCAACTACTGAAGCCCACGCACCCTAGAGGCCGGGCTCAGCAATAACAGAAGCCTCTGCAACTACAGAGTAGACCTCTCTCATCGCAACTAGAGGAAAACCCTCGCAACAATGAAAACCCAGCAATCAAACATAAATAAATAAATAATAAACATTTGGGGGGAAAAGCTTTTATGATTGAAAAAAAAATGTTAAAGTTCTTCTTATTTCAACTTTCTATCATTGCCTATTATGTTCACACTCCCTCTTAAGAGAAAATGACCACCCACAACCCCGACTGCCCCGGCAGCCATATTTTATGCCATGTGACCACGGCATCTCAGCCTCCACCAGCTGGACTAGAAAAAGGCACGGACCCCAAGCAGGTCAGTGTCCTGTGATCCTCCATGGTCCTCTCTCTCACTCTCAAAAATTTGAATCAAGTAATTTTTAAAACTAGCTTTTGACACAAGAGCCTAAATTGAAAAATCATGACATGGAGGAGACAAGAGAGACCCCAGTGAAGCACAGGCCAAACCAAGGGGTGGAGTTCTCACACCCACTCTGACCAAGCAGAAGACCCCTGTGGACAGTGGGAGAGAAGGAAGCAGACTCATCAAGAACAGCTAGCTCAGTCACGCCCCGGGTGGAGCACTGAAAGTGAAAGTGAAGTCGTTCAGTCGAGCCCGACTCTTTGTGACCCCATGGGTAGTAGCCTGCACCAAGCTCCTCCGTCCATGGGACTTTCAAGGCAAGACTGCTGGAGTGGGTTGCCATTTCCTTCTCCAATGCATGAAAGTGAAAAGTGAAAGGGAAGTCGCTCAGTCGTGTCCGACTCTTAGCGACCCCATGGACTGCAGCCCACCAGGCTCCTCCGTCCATGGGATTTTCCAGACAAGAGTCCTGGAGTGGGGTGCCATTAGAGATGCACAAATTTCAGCTTCGGAGTGCCTGGAATCACCATGATCCTGAACTGCCTCCCAGCCCCTGGAAGGCCCAGCTTTATTAGAGCTCCTGTACTTAAGTTTTCCCCTTACCCCTCTACATGTGTCCTTAGAATAAACCTTCTTTACTTGAGCTAGCTTAAGTGGGCTGCTTGTAATCAAAAGAGCCAGACCAGAAAATTCTGTGCACTAAAAAAACACCACAGACAAACTACCATGACTAACTGAAAGAAAATGACAGCCTTAATATATAAAGAATTTTCATGAATCAAGAAAAAATTTAAACACTGAAACAGAAAAAATGGAGAGAGTTATAATACTAATTTTTAAAAGAGAAATATATATTACCACTAATACAAGAAAACTTATTCTATCTCAATAGTAATCAAATTAAAGTAAATTAAAAAATGGTTCAGGGGAAATACTAATACTAAATATAAGAAAAGATGCAGGTAAACAGATACCTTCAGTCACTGTTGATAGGAGTATAAATCAATACAACTCTCTTCTGAAGGTCAATTTGGCAATTTGTATCACTAACCTTAAAAATGGGCTTCCAGGCAGTGCTAGTGGTAAAGAACCTGCCTGCCAATGCTGGAGACATAAGAGAGGTGGGTTGGATCCCTAGGTCAGGAAGATCCCCTGGAGGAGGGCATGGCAACCTAGAGAATCCTTTGGACAGAGGAGTCTGGCAGGCTATGATTCACAGGGTCGCAAAGAGTCGGACACAACTGAAGCAACTTAGTATGCACGCCTGCACACAATCTTAAATATATTCGTATTCTCTGACTCACATCTTTATAGACCAGCTCTTAACCTGAAACGCGTATAAAAGATGTCACAAACTCACATCTAATGACAAAACATTAGATACCTAAATATTCTACATAAAGATATTAGTTAAATTCTGCCGTATTTATATAGTATACTGTACAGTTATATTTTAAAAGAATACTTAAGGACAAGAAATAACCATAACATAATGGTTAATAAAAAAGCTTTACAATCAAGGATAACTCAATTTTTTAAGTTAAAGAAAAAAACCTTTACACAAAATGGTATTTTTTTAAAACTTTGTTTCAAAAGGAAAACAACACATTAAAAAAAAATTGTGGGGTGTCCACTTTCACCGCTACTATTCAACATAGTTCTGGAAGTTTTGGCCACAGCAATCAGAGCAGAAAAAGAAATAAAAGGAATCCAAATTGGAAAAGAAGAAGTAAAACTCTCACTGTTTGCAGATGACATGATCCTCTACATGGAAAACCCTAAAGACTCCACCAGAAAATTACTAGAGCTCATCAATGAATATAGTAAAGTTGCAGGATATAAAATCAACACACAGAAATCCCTTGCATTCCTATACACGAATAATGAGAAAGTAGAAAAAGAAATTAAGGAAACAATTCCATTCACCATTGCAACGAAAAGAATAAAATACTTAGGAATATATCTACCTAAAGAAACTAAAGACCTATATATAGAAAACTATA
The DNA here is from genome assembly GCF_016772045.2 of Ovis aries. NCBI lineage: Eukaryota > Metazoa > Chordata > Mammalia > Artiodactyla > Bovidae > Ovis > Ovis aries. Next base: position 38,433,192 of record NC_056074.1, read on the forward strand.
AAACACTGATGAAAGAAATCACAGAGGACACTAATAGATGGAGAAATATACCATGTTCTTGGATCGGAAGAATCAATATAGTGAAAATGAGTATACTACCCAAAGCAATTTACAAATTCAATGCAATCCCTATCAAGCTACCAGCCACATTTTTCACAGAACTAGAACAAATAATTTCAAGATTTGTATGGAAATACAAAAAACCTCGAATAGCCAAAGCAATCTTGAGAAAGAAGAATGGAACTGGAGGAATCAACTTGCCTGACTTCAGGCTCTACTACAAAGCCACAGTCATCAAGACAGTATGGTACTGGCACAAAGACAGAAATATGGATCAATGGAACAAAATAGAAAGCCCAGAGATAAATCCACACACATATGGACACCTTATCTTTGACACAGGAGGCAAGAATATACAATGGAGTAAAGACAATCTCTTTAACAAGTGGTGCTGGGAAAACTGGTCAACCACTTGTAAAAGAATGAAACTAGATCACTTTCTAACACTGCACACAAAAATAAACTCAAAATGGATTAAAGATCTAAATGTAAGATCAGAAACTATAAAACTCCTAGAGGAGAACATAGGCAAAACACTCTCAGACATAAATCACAGCAGGATCCTCTATGATCCACCTCCCAGAATTCTGGAAATAAAAGCAAAAATAAACAAATGGGATCTAATTAAAATTAAAAGCTTCTGCACAACAAAGGAAAATATAAGCAAGGTGAAAAGACAGCCTTCTGAATGGGAGAAAATAATAGCAAATGAAGCAACTGACAAACAACTAATCTCAAAAATATACAAGCAACTTATGCAGCTCAATTCCAGAAAAATAAACGACCCAATCAAAAAATGGGCCAAAGAACTAAATAGACATTTCTCCAAAGAAGACATACGGATGGCTAACAAACACATGAAAAGATGCTCAACATCACTCATTATTAGAGAAGTGCAAATCAAAACCACAATGAGGTACCACTTCACACCAGTCAGAATGGCTGCGATCCAAAAATCTGCAAGCAATAAATGCTGGAGAGGGTGTGGAGAAAAGGGAACCCTCCTACACTGTTGGTGGGAATGCAAACTAGTACAGCCACTTTGGAGAACAGTGTGGAGATTCCTTAAAAAATTGCAAATAGAACTACCTTATGACCCAGCAATCCCACTGCTGGGCATACACACCAAGGAAACCAGAATAGAAAGAGACACACGTACCCCAATGTTCATCACAGCACTGTTTATAATAGCCAGGACATGGAAACAACCTAGATGTCCATCAGCAGATGAATGGATAAGAAAGCTGTGGTACATATACACAATGGAGTATTACTCAGCCGTTAAAAAGAATTCATTTGAATCAGTTCTGATGAGATGGATGAAACTGGAGCCGATTATACAGAGTGAAGTAAGCCAGAAAGAAAAACACCAATACAGTATACTAACACATATATATGGAATTTAGGAAGATGGCAATGACGACCCTGTATGCAAGACAGGAAAAAAGACACAGATGAGTATAACGGACTTTTGGACTCAGAGGGAGAGGGAGAGGGTGGGATGATTTGGGAGAATGGCATTCTAACATGTATACTATCATGTAAGAATTGAATCGCCAGTCTATGTCTGACGCAGGATACAGCATGCTTGGGGCTGGTGCGTGGGGATGACCCAGAGAGATGTTATGGGGAGGGAGGTGGGAGGGGGGTTCATGTTTGGGAACGCATGTAAGAATTAAAGATTTTAAAATTTAAAAATAAATTAAAAATAAATTAAAAATAAAAAAAAAAATAAAAGTCAGCCTCAAAAAAGGAAGGTATTAAGAAGAGGAACTTACCATACCAGGCGTTAAGATAAACAGCAAAATACGGTAATAAAAATAGTATTTGCTCAACTAAAGACACATGGACCAATGGAACAGAACAGAGTGAGAGCTAGGGTCACATGTATAATATATGTTCAAGAAGACGCCACAAATCATTGAAGATAGGATGGCTTGATAGTTTTGGAAAGAGAAAAATAAAGCTGGGCCCTTACCTAGTAGGGCTTTCCTGATGGCTCAGACAGTAAAGAATCTGCCTGCAATGCAGGAAACCCAGGTTTGATCCCTGGGTTGGGAAGATCCCCAGGAGAAGGGAATGGCAACCCACTCCAGTATTCTTGCCTGGAAAATTAGACCCTTACCTAATACATATACATAAGTTGACTTCAGAATGTTAAATATGTAAATGTAAGATAAACTGTAAAGTTAATAAAAAATAATATCAAAGAAAAAAATAAATAAATAAATAAAATTGTGGAAGTACACCAAAATGTAAACAGTGTTTATTACTAGGCGGTGGAATTTGGGATATTAATTTTCTTTTTAATTATTTTCTAGTTTTCCAAAAGTGTAAATACATATATACTTGCTTTAGAATCAGAAAACAATGTAAGGTTTGATAAACATCAGTGTGCTCAATCTGGGGTAATCCCTACAATTACTATTATGTAACAAAATAAATACACAAAAGACTAGAAAGATATATACCAACATCCTAACAGATTCCCTCCAGGTGCTCAGGCTAAGGGTGGTTGTTGTGATTATTTCGTTTCCTTCTATTTTTCTGCATTTTCCAGCTTTTCTGCAATGAGCATTTGTAAGTTTATACCATACTTTCCAACTTTATTATTTCTCCACTTTATTATGAAAATTTTTCAAATGCTCAAAATTGAAAGCTTTTTTTCATGAATATATACCCACCACCTAGATTCTACCATTGTGTTACTGTATGTACTTTATCACAAATATGTCCACCTATTCATTCCAACTGCATGTATCTTTAAACTCCTCTTACGTCTGTGAAAGGCAGACATAAAGCACTGGGGCGCCCAGGACAATGGCAACAGTGACAACAGCAGCGAAACAAGCATGTGACCTGCTCTCCCGCTGACAGGCTCCAGAACTCACTGGGTTCCTGACCCCAAGCCTCCAGCCTTTACCCCGAGCTGTGGTCTCAGACCCGAGCCTTGCCCAAATTACAGGGGAGGAGGCTGCCAGCATGCATGCAGAATCACCCTGCCCTTAACAAACACTCTCTCCCACCTCAGGGAAGTGGTGTAACTGGTCAACGATACCCCTTGAGAATTCTTTCCCCTTGGGGATGCTCACCTCTGCCTGGGAGGGTCAAAGGACTCATTCGTTTGCTCATTCCCTCAACAGAGGCTCACAGAGCCAGGTACCTGGGCTACACCCATGAACAAAGCCAAGATACCCGTCTTCATAGAGCTCTTGTTCAGTATCAAAGAGAGAGAAGGAAATTCTTCAAATGTATTTAAAGCCTCAGTGTCGGTGTGCTTAGTTGCTCGGTCATGTGCGACTCTTTGTGATCCCATGGACTGTAGCCCGCCAGCCTCCTCTGTCCATGGATTCTCCAGGCAAGGATACTGGAGTCGGTGGCCATTCCCTTCTCCAAGGAATCTTCCTGATCCAGGGATCGAACTCGGATCTCCTGCATTGCAGGAGGATTCTTTATCGTTTGAGCCACCAGGGAAGCCCCAGTAAATGATGATATCAAATAGAAGAGATATCAAATAAGAACAAAAAGAAAGAAAAGGTAAAACAGGATTAAGCGGTCTGGAGCACAATGTGGTTGGCGGTGGGGGGACACAGGCTGCAACAGTCTAAGGGTGTCAGGGAAGGCAGAGAGTGGGCCCCGCAGATACCGGGAACATTCAGGCCAAGGGGACAACCTGAGCAAAGGCCCCAGGTAGGCGTGTGTTTGAGGAACATCCTGGAGGCCAGCGTGGCTGGAGTGCGGGGGGAGGAGGAGAGGGTAGGATGGAAGATGGAGAGAGAAGCTGATGGCTCAGACAAGATGGGGAGAGCAGGGCATGAGAAATAATGGATTCTGGACGTCTTTGAAGGTAGACTCAACAAGATTTGCAATGAGGGAAGATCTGAAGGAGAGAGGAGTGAAATGTGACTTCAAGGTTTCCAGGAGGCCGAATGGGCAGGCTGCTGGCGGGGAGGGTACACTGGGGTGAAATGTCCACCTGGAACGGGGCAGCTGCATGTGTGAGTCTGGAGGTCAGAGAAGCGGTCTGGGGTGAAGGTCACTGCTGATTTTAGAACAGCTCCTATTGGGAGCTGGAGGCAAAAACCTGGCTGAAATGGGTATAAGAGAGACCAGGAGCAGAGGACCTCCTCCTGGGAAAGGCAGCATCAGAGATTTTTGTTGAAGTCTTGAAAAATGAGGGGGAGCATGTATTCAAACCCAAATCCTGCCCTTTTTTTTTTTTTTTTGGCCACACCATGTGGCAGATGGGATTTCCTGACCAGGGATCAAACCTGTGTCCTCTGCAGTGGAAGCGCTGAGTCTTAACCGCTGGACTGCCAGAGAAGTCCCCCAAATCCTTCACTCTTAACTCTCACACTCCACTGCAATCAGAGGAGGCAGAAAAGCAGATAGATGGAGAGCAGACAGGTGAACAGGGGTGGGGCCAGACAGGAGCCAAAGCACAGCGGTGCGGGCATCTCAGGGCGATCTTAGGGTTGGGTCCGAAGCAGGATCCCTGGGGTGGACCCAGGCCTGGTGTTTGGGGGTTTTTTTTAAGCCTCCAGGTGATTCTACTGTGCAGCCCAGAGGGAGAACCACAGGAGAGGGTGTCCGTAGGGCAGAGAAGGCTAGACAGAGAGGGGCAGTCGTACCTCATTTTGCAGTTGGGGAAACCAAGACTAAGATGAGGTCACTTACCCAGGGTCAGCCTGCAGGTAGCCAATCAGGAACCTGAACCCCACCTCGTCCCCACCACAAGGAGGAGGGACACCACCCAGCCCTCTAGCAGATTTCGCCATCTGCCCCTGAATGATAACCAACATTCACTCCTGCAACTCAGAGCCAGTGTGAGACCCTCAGGTGTGGGCACTGCACAGGACCAGAGGGGAAAGGAAAGGCACTTCCAGAAGAATTTTTAACCCAAGGGTTGAAACAAAGCAAAAGCAATGTTTTTCTTTCATTCAAGACCACTAGGAAGCATTCCAGTCCACCCACGCTCAGCCCCATTTAGCCCCCTTGTCAGAAGTTTGCAATCTGTTTTTTTTTAATTAACTTATTTTTTATTGAAGGATAATTGCTTTACAGAATTTTGCTCTTTTCTGTCAAACCTCAACATGAATCAGCCATAGATATACATATATCCCCTTCTTTTCGAACCTCCCTCCTGTCTCCCTCCCCATCCCACCCCTCCAGGTTGACACAGAGCCCCCGTTTGAGTCTCCTGAGCCACACAGCAAATTCCTGTTGGCTATCTATTTTACATATGGTAGTCTAAGTTTCCATGTTACTCTTTCCATACATCTCACCTTCTCCTCCCCTCTCCCCATGTCCATAAGTCTATTTTCTATGTCTGTTTCTTCATTGTTGCCCTGTAAATAAATTCTTCAGTACCATTTTTCTAGATTCCAATATATGTGTTAGAATACAGTATTTCTCTTTCTCTTTCTGACTCACTTCACTCTGTATAATAGGTTCTAAGTTCATCCACCTCACCAGAACTGACTCAAATGCGTTCCTTTTTATGGCTGAGCAATACTCCATTGTGGATATGTACCACAGCTTCTTTATCCATTCATCTGTTGATGGACATCTAGGCTGCTTCCATGTTCTAGCTGTTGTAAATAGTGCTACAATGAACAATGGGATACATGTGTCTCTTTCAATTTTGGTTTCTGCAGGGAATATGCCTAGGAGTGGGATTGCTGGGTCATACGGTGGTTTTATTCCTAGTTTTTTAAGGAATCTCCATACCGTCTTCCATAGTGGCTGTATCAATTTACATTCCCACCAACAGTGCATGAGCATTCCCTTCTCTCCACACCCTCTCCAGCATTTGTTGTTTGTAGACTTTTTGATGACGGCCATTCTGACCAGTGTGAGGTGATTATCTCATTGTAGTTTTGATTTGCATTTCTCTAATAATGAGTGATGTTGAGCATTTTTCATGTGTTAGCCATCTAGAAACGTCTGTTTAAGTCTTTTTCCCACTTTGTGATTGGGTTGTTTGTTTTTCTGGTATTGAGTTGTATGAGCTGTTGGTATATTTTGGAAGTTAATCCTTTGTCAGTTGATTCATTTGCTATTATTTTCTCCCATTTGAGGGTTGAATTTTCACCTTGCTTATAGTTCCCTTTGCTGTGCAAAAGCTTTTAAGTTTAATCAGGTCCCAGCCATTTACTTTTGTTTTTATTTCCATTACTCTAGGAGGTGGGTCCTAGAGGATCTTGCTTTATGTCATCGAGTGTTCTGCCTATGCTTTCCTCTAAGAGCTTTATAGTTTCTGGTCTTACATTTAGGTCTTTAATCCATTTTGAGTTTATCTTTGTGTATGGTGTTAGGAAGTGTTCTAATTTCATTCTTTTACATGCAGTGGTCCAGTTTTCCCAGCACCATTTATTGAAGTGGCAGTCAATGTTGATTTTTTTTAATGAAATATTTCAGGAGTACAAAAAACACAGAAAGTAGGCTAGTGAGCATGACTGCTGTGTTTAAAGCAGGATGCATTTGGTTTTTAGAAACTGCATACTGATTACAGCCTTGGTTCAAATTCCAGCTGTACTACTTATTAGCTGAGTAGCCGTGGTCACCGTTACCTAACTCCCAGCCTCAGTTCCCTCAGCTCTAAGATAAGCTGAGGTAATTACAGCACACAATTCAGAAGACTGTCCTGAGGACATGAGTTAGTACCTGTAAAGCAAACACTACCTGGTACACAGGTGCGTCCTCAGTCACTGCAGTAGAGTCTGACTCTTTGCGACCCCATGGACTGTACCCCACCAGCCTCCTCTGTCCACGGGATTCTCCAGGCAAGACTACTGGAGTGGGAATTGAAAGAGACACGTGTACCCCAATGTTCATCGCAGCACTGTTTACAATAGCTAGGTCATGGAAGCAACCTAGATGTCCATCGGTAGACGAATGGATAAGAAAGCTGTGGTACATGTACACAATGGGATATTACTCAGCTAATAAAAAGAATGCATTTGAGTCAGTTCTAATGAGGTGGATGAAACTGGAGCCTATTATACAGAGTGAAGTAAGTCAGAAAGAAAAACAGCAATACAGTATACTAATGCATATATATGGAATTTAGAAAGATGGTAACGATGACCCTATATGCAAAACAGCAAATGAGACACAGATGTAAAGGACAAACTTTTCAACTCTGTGGGAGAAGGTGAGGGTGGGATGATTTGAGAGAATAGCACTGAAACATGTATATTATCATATGTGAAATAGATGACCAGTCCAAGTTTGATGCATGAAGCAGGGCACTCAAAACCAGTACACTGGGACAACCCTGAGGGATGGGATGGGGAGGGAGGTGGGAGGGGGTTTCCAGATGTACACCCATGACTGATTCATGTCAATGTACGGCAAAAAACACCACAATATTGTAAAGGAACTAGCCTCCAATTAAAATAAACAAATTAATTTTTTAAAAAAGAATACTGGAGCGGGTTGCGATGCCCTCCTCCAGGGGATCTCCTGACTCAGGGATAGAACATGTGTCTCCTGCATTGGCAGGTAGGTTCTTTCCCACTAGCGCCACCTGGGAAGCCCTGGCAAATAGGTAGCATTCTGTAAATGTCAATTTTTGCTGCCACTGTTCTTGGGGATGTTTTTATTATTCTTGATTTGGAAGGTTCACAGACAGCTCCAGGACCAACTGGAGACACTCTGGAGGTTGTGAAACCCTCTTTGTTCCCAAATCACATGCTGTGGTGAGTGTGGAAACCCCTCATCTCACCCACTCCATTTCCAATACTCTGGGGAAACCCTCGAGAGGCACATAATTCAAAACAAAAGCAAAACCCTGAAGTCTGGGGAGGGTGCTGAGAACGTATTTTGCCGGCAGACAGTTGGGAGTTTTAATGCAAAGACTTTAGGAAGAAAAGAAACCCCGGAGGAGCCCACCCTCAATACTGTCTGTCTGAGACTGCATTTTCAGAAGCAGAACCCAGTCCACCTAAGACTGAGGCCCCTTTGCTCCATTGCTGTGTGACCTTCAGGAATCACTTAACCTCTCTGAGCTTCTCCAGCAGAGTTTGTGTTAGGAATAATGGGATAATGGGGGTGAGAACTCTAAAAACCACTTAACACCTGTTAGAGAGTCCCAAACTCATGCCCCAGGCTGGGTGGGTGCAGGGAACTGGGTGAAGCGGGAGGCCAGACTCCCCAGCTTCAGGCCCAGCAAGAAGGTAGAGGAGGGGCTGGGTTGACTCATCACCTCTTCCCTCCCAGCCTCTGGGGGAGGGACAGTAGCAGCTCCAATCGGGCACCAGTCCAGCCCCAGCAGACCAAAGGTCATGGGTATTCTGAAAAAGGAGGCAAAACTCATCTGCCTTCCCAGGCTCTTGACCCCCACAAACTCCAGACCTTTTCCACATGTTGAACCTCAGCCCACAGGAACCAGGACTTCCCCTGAACTCATCTGGGAACCACCACCGCTGCCACCAGGCACCCCTCGGGGTTTTCACAAGTTACTTGGAATCCTTATAGCAGCCCTATTTTAACCGCCAGGAAACAGCTCAGAGATGGAAAGTAACTTGCCCAAGAGAACTCCTGAGAAGTGGTGCCAGGGGGCTTCCCTGCTGGCTCAGTGGTAAAGAATCCACGTGCTAATGCAGGAGACATGGGTCCAATCCCTGATCCGGGAAGATCCTGTATGCCATAGAGCAACTAAGCCCGTGCCCACAGCTACTGAGCCTGTGCTCTAGAGCCCGGGAGCCTGCCAGGCTGAACTACTGAAGCCCGCCTGCCCTAGAGCCTGCGCTCTGCGACAAGAGAAGCCACAGCAGCAAGGAGCCCGTGAACTGCCACTGGACACCAGGCCCCACTCGCCACAGCTAGAGAAAAGCCCCCGCGGCAACGAAGACCCAGCACAGCCAAATATAAATTCATTAACTAAATTATTTTTAAAAAGAAGTCATGCCAGGATTACACTACAGGTCTTCCTGAACCCAAAGGCCAAGTTCTTTCCGCTGCACCCAGTAATTCACACGAAGCTTCTGACATCTGCTCACCACCCCTATGGTGAGTTTTGCCACTGCTTCACAAGGCCCTTGACTGTTTGCTAGCAAATCCCCATTCATCCTTCTTGTCTCCGCCTCCTCAGTGCCTTCCCCTGACTTCCCTGTAGAGAGGGTTTATCAGCCACAGCCCATTTAGTCTATAATGATGACTATAATTGTCGGGCTGAGCCCCGGGGAAAGGAGCAATCAGTTTCCCTGCCCAGCCCACCAGCTGCACTGGGCAGCCAGCCAGGCACATACAATGTTCTCAGCAGAGGTTTGTGGGCTAGAGGAACACTCTGCTTCCTGCTCAAGCCCCCTCCACGGTACAGATGAACCCTTGCCCTGCATGAAGCATCCACTTCTTCCCTCCTCCCCTTTGCACCTTAACTAGCTCCACAGAGATCTGTCAGGATGTCAGGCAAACCTAGAGGGTCGTGAAGAGGTCCATAAGAGAGTATCAAGTCAGAGCCCAGAGCAGGCTCATCAATTTCTGCATATCTGCAGGCAGGAATAGGCATGCAGATGTAGAGAACAGACTTGTGGACACAGGAGGGGAAGGGAGGGTGGGATGAATTGAGACAGTACCACTGGCTTAGGTATACTGCCATGTGTAAAACAGAAAGCTATCGGGAAGCAGTTTTGTAGCGCATGGAACTCAGCTCAGGGCTCTGTGATGACCTAGAAGGTGGAATGGGAGTGGGGGTGGGAGAGAGGCTCCAGAGGGAGGGGATGTGTGTATACTTATAGCTGATTCGTGTTGTACAGCAGAAACCAACACAACACTGTAGAGCAATTATCCTCCAGCTTGAAATAATTTTTTTTTTAATTTCTCCATATCTGGAGCCTCAGAGGCCCTTTGGATCTTCACTTACCCAGCAGCAGCTGCTCAACAAGCCACGGGTTTAAGGACAGGGTGCATGGAGAAGAGAAGGCAAAGCTCTTGGACCACGCCTCCTAAGCAAATGTATTAATAGAACACAGTGGCACTGACCTGGAGCCCTCAGGACTGGACTGAAGGGCTTGGAGAAACGTGGGCCCATATGGTAGACATGCAGCCTCTCCAACCCAGGGAGATCCAGGGAGCTTCTATCAGAATAACTAACAATTGTCAAGTCCTAAAAGCCAGGCTTCCCAGGTGGCTCCGTGGCAAAGAATCCGCCTGCCATACAGGAGATGTAGGTTTGATTCCTGGGTTGGGAAGATCCCTTGGAGAAGAGAATGGCAACCCACTCCAGTATTCTTGCCTGGGAAATCCCATGGACAGAGGAGCCTGGCAGTCTATAATCCATGGAGTTGCAAAGAGTCGGACACGACAAAGCACACACACACACACACACACACACATATACACACACACACAAGAGCCAGGCAGTGGCATACATAGAGTAGGAAAGTACACCCATCCTCTGGGTGCAGACAAATAGACGAGTTGTCCATAGAGAATTTTAAGTCAATAAGACCTACCAAGAGTCAGTCTGCTGTTTATTATCACCATATGCCGACACTTTTAAACAGTATTAGTGATAATGGTCTAAGTTCTAACTCACGCAGTTCCTGCCAAGATTTAATAACATGCATGCGAGCTTTAAGTAAACACACATTCCTATTCTTTGAAAAGCTTAGTTTTCTATGCGGAAGTCTAATCAGAGAACACCTAGCTATACAATAACCTCCAACACACACAGACTCAGCTCCATGTGTCTGCTCCAACAGTAAGTTCTGAATGGCTCAGAATGGTTCAAGTTCACTTTCAGGACAGTTTGGGCTACCAATCCCTCTCTACATTTTCCTGTGTTTAAACAGAAGACAAGCGTCTGCGCTCCCAGCACCAGAAGAAAAGAGACTAAAAGAGAAGTGTCTGAAAGTCTGAATCAATTTCACTGGGAACTAAACTCTCATTCTAAAGCAATGGACTAAATAAATGTCAAAGTTCACCATCATTCAGCCATTTTCTCTGATTTTTGCCAAAGAAGAAAAACTGGGGAGAGTTTTACCAAATAAAAAATTATGATGGATTTTCTGGTGAAGATGTTTTAGTCAAAATGTTTTAAATGTGGATATATTTAAAAGCCACTAGAATGGATAAACAACGAAGTCCTACTGTATAGCACAGGGAACTATAGTTAATATCCTGTGATAGGTTATAATGGAAAAGAACATTAAAAAGAATATATGTGTGTATATGTATATAACTGAATCACTGTATTGTACAACAGAAATTAACACATTATAAATCAACTATACTCCAATAAAATCAATTTTAAAAAGAAAAATAAAAAAATCAGAAATTCTCTAGCAGTCCAGTGCTTAGGACTCTCTGATCTCACTGCCTAAAGCCTGAGTTCTACCCCTGGTCAGGGAACTGAATCCCGCAAGCTGAACGGCACAGACAAAAAACAAACAAACCAAAAACCTAGAGATCAACAAACATAAATTAAAAATAAAAGCCACTAGAATTAATTTTTTAAGACATAGGCAGCATTGCAGTTTCTGGAATTTATTACAAAATGGGATTTTTATTAATCTCTGGCAAACCGATTCTAATGTTTAAGGCTTTTCCTATTTGTATATCTGTTGTTTCATATGAGAGAAGCTTTTGAAATTAATAAAAAGTGTTCTTCAATCAACTGTGAGCCAAGACAGATTGACAAGTCTGCCTCTACTGAGAGTTGCATATGCAAAGAAGATCAGTTTTGTCAAAGTCAAGGACAACTTTTCAGAAGAAGTTCCAAAACAGAAACTATAATGTTGTCATTATTCATGAGTATAACCAACCTAACTTTAAGAACAAGTTTTCTTCTAAATTACATTAATGCAACTAAAAACTATTAACCCATTACCCATTCTTCTATTAACTATTAACCCGTTCTTCTCTATAACATCTACCCTACTTTTCAATTTTTATTTTTCCACTGGCGTGATTTCATATACAAAGCTCAACAGAAGCAACTTTACTGTGTTTCTTTTCCGGCCATTACTAAATATTTATTTCATGATTATTACTGAAAACAATGTTGTTAGATAACGAAGAGGGATGTTTTTAAATGACCACTCCCGGCATCAAATATGCCAGGTACACCCTAATACCAGGCATGCCTTAAGCTCTTTACACGGATTAAACCATAATCATAATCAGAACAATGAATTACAGGTGAGCACTTAATATGCGTGCAAAGCACGTTCTGAGCACTTCAGAAGTATTAAGTCACATAATCGTCACTCTGGGACTGGAAACGTGATCAACGTGCCACAGCTAGGGAACAGGATGGTGAACATGATCCCAGGGGTGTCTTCCTCAAAAGCCGGGCTCAGAACCTCTCCGCAGAGGGTCCTGATCGGTTGAAAGGAAGCATGTACTAAGCCCCTTTATGATTTCTGAACCACATCACAGATTAGAGATAGGAAAAGTGAAAGTTGGGAAACTGCTGGCAGGGCGCCGCTGAGGCCAGAAAAATGCCCCTGTGGTTAAACCCAGGCGGTGGGGGCGGGGTGGGTGCAGCAGGTGCAGCCAAGACATGCTGCTCCAGGAGCCCCTCCAGGTGCTCTGGTCTGACTCAGGAAGGCAGACAGGACCTTGGCGGAGCAAGTCTCTCCTTGCTGCCTCCCAGCTCCGGTTGGCCCTGCCTTCCCCGGCTCCTGTTTCAGGCAAACAGGACCTGACCATACAAGTACTCACACTAGGACAATTCTAACCACTGACCGTCTCACGCCTGATGCCCACCTCACCGGCCAATGGAGGTGTGGCCCGAACATCCTCAAGGACCCCTTCTCTGATGACTCAGACCGACCCAGACACGGCCCCCACCCCCAGCCCACGCACAGCCGCATTACTTACAAAGGGTGCACGCATCTTCTTGGGTGATGGCGGCCCTCGATTTCAGGCTGGAGTTGACTTTATCAGCTGTGTAAATGCCTGAGGCAGGAGGGAGAGGGGAGTCACCGTCAGTAACAAGAAACCGTGTCCCCAAGACCCCAGGGGCCAGTGACTTCTGGCGGAGGAGACCGTGCCCAGTTGATCTCCAAATTCTCGCGCAACGACCGGCTCACTCCATTCCAGTTCCTTGCCGGTCCCCTCCCAACCCCTGCACCTGGCCATGAACCCTCGCAGGGCGGGCAGGAAGGTTCACCGGATACCGGAGAGGCTGGCGGTGCAGCGGCGGGGAGCGCGGTCGGTGTCACCTGCTCTGGCGGCCGCGCCCCAGAAAGTCCGCGGCGCCGCGCCCGCGCGGCCCTTCCTCCCGGCCGCTGCGCTCAGCTAAACCGAACTAACTTGTTTACTCCGGTCTCACCCAAGTCCTCCATCCCCCACACAGCCTGGGACACCGGGAGAGCCACCCCAAGCGTCTCACCCTCCTTACGAGCTGGGATTACTGCTCCACCCACCTCGCGAACTTAGAAGGCAGTAGCGGCCTCCACCAGGAAGGGAACCAGTTAAATGGCCGCAGAGTTCAGGCCCGCATGAGGTCACCCGGCCCCTCCCCGTGTGGCTGATTAGAGCCTCGCAGAGCTCACGCCCAGGGCGACAGGGACAGCCTGCTCCGGCCTCTGGGGCAGACAGGCCAGGATGCTTTCCGCTCACCGCGAACCCTCTCCACACACACTACCCTGAGAAGAGGAGCCCCGAAAACCCAGCTCGGGGCCACCCCCGCGCAATATTTTAAGATCTCGTATACCTATCTATAGAGAAGGCGATGGCACCCCACTCCAGTACTCTTGCCTGGAGAATCCCATGGACGGAGGAGCCTGGTAGGCTGCAGTCCATGGGGTCGCGAAGAGTCAGACACGACTGAGCGACTTCCCTTTCATTTTTCCCTTTCATGCATTGGAAAAGGAAATGGCAACCCACTCCAGTGTTCTTGCCTGGAGAATCCTAGGGATGGGGGAGCCTCGTGGGCTGCCGTCTATGGGGTCGCACAGAGTCAGACACGACTGAAGCAACTTAGCAGCAGCCGCAGCATACCTATCTATACATATCGCACTGCAGAGTAATCAGTTTGCTCATCCCCTCAAGTGGGCTTATCCTGTGGTTTAAAACTACCGCAGACCTCCGTTATCCACGAGTTCTCTATCTGCCCTCTGCTGGGTAAAAAAAAAAAAAAAAAAAAACAAGAAGAGACAGAACTATGGATAAGCTGAGATTATTTTAGGGTTCTGGACTTCCGGTTTGGGGCATTCCCTGGGGATCTGGGAACACATCCTCTTAGGATAAGGGGGCACTGTATATTAAATTTTAAGGCCATTTAAAGGCAAGGGCCTAGCAGAGAGGAAGTATTTTTAACTATTGGGTCCCAAGCCATCAGATGTCCCTCAAATCTGGCACCAACCTGGCACATGGTAGGCATTTCATGAATGAAGGAATGAATGACCAAACACAGGCCCTTCTTGTGCACTGGGCTGTGACTCTGCAGGGGTAAAAGTTGTTCTGGTATACCACTACTTCCTGACCCTTAGCTGCTCGCACTGAGCTTGGAATCAGGCCAAATCCTGAACCTGGCTACCTACAGGGTCAAGAGCACCCTTCCCTCTCTGAGCCTCAGTTTGTTCATCTGCAAACTGGAGTGCTGATGATATTGTACAATATGTAAGATAATGTATAAAAATATACACAGCATTGCTCTCAGACAGGCTTCTCAGGTGGCTCAAGTGGTAAAGAATCCACCTGCCGATGCAGGAGATACGGGTTTGATACCTGGGTCCCCTGGAGTAGGGAATGGCTACCCACTCCCATTCTTACCCGGAAAATTCCATGGACAGAGGAGCCTGGGGGGCTACAGTCCATGGGGTTGCAGAGAGTCTGACAGGACTGAGCATGCACACAATGTAACAATAAAAATATGTTCCCCAAAGGGAGGGCAACAGATGAAGCCAGGCTTATAAAGTGGGAGCCTGACGCCTGGCCTGGGGCAAGTCCTCACTGGGGACCTGTTGGCTGTTGTTAACAGGAGTAAAGGTACATGCTTATCCACAAACCAGCTTCCCAGCAGGGAGGTCAGAAGCACTGTAATAAACACCAAAGTTTTATGGGCATACTACTCACCTAACAAATCATATTATGTGTACTGAGCAAGAGATTATCTGAAAGGCCATCCAAACTCAGAATGGAAAGTTTTGGTTTTGAGGAAACCACACCTATTCCTGCCTCTCCTTAATCTTTGCTTTCAATCAGCCCAGATGTCACTTTTTTTACTTTCTTTCCCCCCCTCCCACCCCCCCACCGACTGTGCCAGGAAAAACAATATCCCCACTAAGGGGCAGGGATGTCAGGAAGTGTGGTTTCACCTTTCACACAGCTCTCAAAAGTGGAGCTCTGTAGGAAAGGCCCCAAGAGAAGCTACCATGTGTTGCCACCACCATCATCAGCAAAGCAGTCCGTCCTTAAGCCCCATTCCAAGCCCATCACCATGATGTGGGTGGACGGCCAAGTTCAAAACAGCCAGGACTAAACTGCTATCTGCCTACAAAGCCTCTTCCAGTCTTTTCTGCAGCCACAGCTATGGAGGCCCATTCTTCTTGTGACAGGTGGGAAATATTAATTTTTCATTATTTGCCATCTCTCCATTCTCTGTCTTCTGAGGGTTCTCCTCCAGGAGAATCCATTGTTGTGCTGTCTCTGAGGAAGAAGTAACTGAGAGAATGGCACAAGGTTACATGCCAAGAGGGCTTCCCTGGTGATTCAGCGATCAAAAATCCACCTGCAAAGCAGAAGATGCGCATTCAGTCCCTGGGTGGGGAAGATACCCTGGAGGAGGAAATGGCAACCCACTCCAGTATTCTTGCCTGGGAAATCCCAGGGACAGAGCCTGGTGGGGTACAGTCCATGGGGTCACAGAGTCGGACATGACTTGGCAACTACAGACCGCCAGGCAGAGCAGACCTAAAAGACTCTGCAGGGATTCTGAGCAGATGGGGCAGGTATGAGAAGCAAGGCCAGGGCAAGAGGAGAGCAGGAGGGGAGGAAGTGTGGGCAGACAAACCGCATGTAAGGGAGCAGAATCTACAGAGCGTTATGTGACTTGAAAGCTGAGGCAAATCCAAACCAGATCGCTCCTCAGGGGAAAGGTACCCCACCAGCCAAACGAACAGGCTTGTGATCTGTATCCAGGGCACTCGGGGCAGGCGATGTAAGGACACTGACTGACAGTTCGTTTTGACCAGAAAAATCAGGCTTTTAGGAAAGGAAGGTGAAGTGCAACTTCTTCGTGAATTGCCTAGGTCTGCAACCCCTCAAGCCCTACTGAAGAGGTGAAAATAAACCCCTATTGAGAGGCCCTGAGGAGCTTCCACTAGTAAATGTGCAGCATAACCACCTCTATTTCCCCTTAAAAGCACATTCCCGGGACATTCCAGGCTCTCATTCCACTAAATGGCCAGTCTGGGGACTGACAACTGCAGAGGATGTTTGCTTTTGTCCAGCATTCTCTCATTTGGTGACTGCTTGGTTCTGGTGGAGCCATGAGTCACACTACCCCCTATCACCCTGAGGAGGGACACACGTGACCTACATCTGGCTCATTATCATGCCCCAGCCCTCAAGGCAGCCAGGGACCCTGGAAGGAGCATATGACCCAAGGCAGACCAGTCAGAATCTTCCTCTAGGATGGAGGTTTGTGTGTATATAAAATACACACAAACCTTGTAATAGGCAATGGGTCAAAAAGCCTCTTTCCTCTGGGGACAGTCAATTGGAATGCTGTAAGCCTGGAACCTTTTGTTCCTGCTCTCCCCAGCAGCGTGGAAGAAATCTACATTCAAGAGCAAACGATGCAGCCACTGCAAACAGGGACTTCCCTGGTGGGTCAGACAGTAAAGCGTCTGTCTATGATGTGGGAGACCCAGGTTCGAGCCCTGGGTTGGGAAGATCCCTTGGAGAAGGAAATGGCAATCCACTCCAGTACTCTTGCCTGGAAAACCCCATGGACAGAGAAGCCTGGTAGGCTACAGACCATGGGGTCACGAAGAGTCGGACACGACTGAGCAATCACTGCAAACAGGAAATGATAGTCCTGTTGACATTTGAATTCACTCGTTTAACTTCTAGACATCCAATTACAAGCAAATGCTTCCTCATTTAAAAAATTCTTTTATTAAACTAATCAGCATTGGACTTATCTTTGGCAAACTGTTTATAGTAATCAAAGGCAAAGTGTCTATCAATGCACCAGAGAAGTCATAGTTTACTTGACTTCTCACTCACCCATGACCACTTTCCCCACCCTGCTCCTTTCTTCCCCCCCAGCTTACAATGATGGAGGGTCAACACTCCCCATACTCTCCATATTACATTAACTTGTGAGTTTGCCCCTTTCCTACTAAACTGTGAACTCAGTGCAACACCCAGCCTGGTACGATCAGGGATGGCAGGCTACTGACCCCACCCAGTGTATGTTTCCAACTAGGAAAAAAATCTTTTTATTGTAGGGCTGAATGAGCTTTGTAAAGTGATCAGTCAATATTTGAGTTCAAACAACTTCTTCACTGCCTCCAAGGTTGCCAGTGAAAAGGGAAAGCTTTCAGTAGAGCTGTATTTACCTCACCCCACTCCCAGAGATGAACCATTTAACCAGTTGGCTCCAGATCGGGCAACTAAATGAAAGTGCTCCAAATTCAAAGGTCCTCACAAGTCCATGTAACTATAAAATTTGTGCTCCGTTTTACACAATACTGTCAACAGCACAGCTTTCTCTGGCATTATGCTAGAGATTAAAATACTAGTGCGGTATTATTTTGCAGGACAGAGAAAGCTAACTCACTGCCACCTTTGACACCAGTTTTTCATTCCCGTAGAAACCCTATTCACTTTACCAAGCCCAAGTCTACTTAACACATCTTCCCATATTAAAGAGAAAGGAAAAACACAAGTAACACGGTGCTGTGATCTTTATTTCATTAAATGACCTTAAAACTAAGAAACAGAAACATGCTTTTGATATACTAATAGCATAATCTAATCCATTGCACTTTTTAAAAAGTATATTAAATTTTAAAGCCATTCAAAAAGTCTAGGAGGAAGAAAGTGCTTTTAACAAATCATTTTCTTAAAGAAAAGAGAAATCAGACAAGAAATTTTGTATATGCTCAAAATTAGTATTAACTCCTTTAAGGCTTAAGTCCATGACAGCATTTATGTAACTGGAACATTTTGGGAATCAGATGCATCTTCCCCTGGTCATAAGAACACTATATTTATAATTTTAGTTCTGGCATGTGAGACTGCTTTCCCAAGAAGAAACATTTCTTCTAACATCTTTCTGCCCTTAATTTTGAAGGCCCCTCGTAAGGGGTACTCTGTCACCAATTTTCAAAATGATGATCCTCTCTGTCCTTTTTGCTCATTTTTACTTATGGCTTACGGTTTTCTGTGCATGAAAAGATTCAGAGGTTCAAGTCACAGTGCTAAATTTTTGCTTTTTCAAAGAAAAACAACTTTCAAACTATTTTTTTTAATCCTAAGTACACCTGTTGGTAAATAGGATACTTGTCCATTCATTTTCCAGAGAAGGCACTAGGTCTTTCTAATTTAAAGAAACATTTTCATAGAGCTTGGGTAATCCTCTGGACCAAACGCATCCTTATTACTCCTAACACTAAACTCTCAGTGATTTTATCTGGCAGGAGACCACCTATTCTGAATCTCAGGCAAAAGGTGTCCACTTGCCTCCAGGCAGCACTGAATTGCACTTTCCCTCAGAGCAGTCTCTCCCACTGTGCTCTCTGAACCACCTGTGATGCTGTTTTTAAAAGTGGTGATTCCAGGGCCACAACCCAGACCCAGATCCACTGAGACAATCCCTGGGTACAAAGCTAGCAATCTGAATGCCTCCCAGGGTTGTTTCATGCAGGTCAAGATAGAAGAGAGCCACCATTCAAAACACAGCTACAATATGACTTCACAGAAGGAAAACTATTCAACTGCAAACAGTCTCTTACAAATGGGCTTCGGAATGTCATTTTACACAAATAGTTGGTATGTTAGTAACTGAAGCTTTTCTTCACCATGCTCCTATTCCTTGACTAAAATTTTGATGGATCTAAACATTAAGCCAACTGATGCAACCTGTGTTGGCTACCTTAGATGGCAGCCATTCTAAATAATCCTAAATTACATTTCAATAGTTCATGGGGGAAAAAAATAGCTCTATTAAGATATCCATACAAGTTACATTTTTTTGTTTAAAAAACCAGGGAAAAATAAAACTATTTGTTTTTTAATCACTTCTGCCTGGACTTAAATCAACCACGTAATTTTTCTGTCATACTTATTCAAGACACCATTTTCATAAGCCAGGTGGAATGCTGGGGATGGCCTGTTAAATGCACTGCCAGCACAAGGCAGTTTGTCTGTTTGATCACCTAAAGCATTTTACTTCATGAAAGAGCAAAAAAGGAAAGACCAGGTAAAACAAAGACAATACTCATGAGCAACTCCACCAAGTGTGAAACCACAGAGACCTCCATGCGACAGCTTTCTTGGGATACTGCTAAAATAAGGTATGACTCTGAGGCTGATTCATCATCTTACATGATCGTTTTCCCTCATTCTGTCTACACATCAATTTAGAAAGAGTCCTCAGCAAAAGAACTGAAATTTTGATTCTATTATTTTTACTTAGAAGCTAACTGGAAGTATTAAAAACAACAACTTAACATTTAACCTCTCCTAAGTGGTCATGTATGGATGTGAGAGTTGGACTGTGACGAAAGCTGAGCGCTGAAGAATTGATGCTTTTGAACTGTGGTGTTGGAGAAGACTCTTGAGGGTCCCTTGGACTGCAAGGAGATCCAACCAGTCCATTCTGAAGGAGATCAGCCCTGGGATTTCTTTGGAAGGAATGATGCTAAAGCTGAAGCTCCAGTACTTTGGCCACCTCATGCGAAGGGTTGACTCATTGGAAAAGACTGATGCTGGGAGGGACTGGGGGCAGGAGGAGAAGGGGACGACAGAGGATGAGATGGCTGGATGGCATCACTGACTCGACAGACAAGGGTCTGAGTGAACTCCGGGAGTTGGTGATAGACAGGGAGGCCTGGCGTGCTGCAATTCATGGGGTCACAAAGAGTCGGACACGACTGAGTGACTGAACTGAACTGAACTGATAATGAATTCTTTTCATAGAAAATTCTGAAAACCTTTTATATGTTAGTAGGAATGTGCCAACTAAAAATGCTTGCATGGAAAGGCAAAAGTGGCAGAGAAACAAACACCAGGAAAACCTCATGGTCCTAAGTAATGTCCCTGACCCACAAAGCAACAGCTGAGGGGAGGTAAGAGGAAAAAGGCATTCTTTGCAACCTGGTCATAAACCTCCCCGGGACTACTTACAGCCAGCAATGAGAATGCACCTTTTACTGGAAAAGTTGATATAGTCATCAATTCTCTTAAAAAAAAAAAAAAAAAATAGAGAGGCCAAAGGAAAACTCATAAAAATCCCCACTGAGAAAACTATAAACAATTTCCAGAGGCAGAATAAGTAAGACCAAAAAAAAAAAAGGCTTCCCCAGGGTAATTAAACAAAGTTATTCCTTTATGATCAGAACAGAAATTTGGTGAATTTAAACAGTAACTAAATTCTAAGGTTTCATTAAATCATACATGATTGCTTGTTTTTTTATTTTTAAAAAATCTAGTATTTTAGTATTGAAACAAGTTTTAAACAGCATCCTTTTCTCATCATTAGAAGTAGGATAATTCTAGACAACTCTTCTGAAACCTATAAACATGCTTATACAGTGCATTAAAAGCTAAGTATGTCAACATCTGTAAGGCCTTTAGCAAATAAGTATCAATCTTCAGGAATATGACAGGCCACCTGAAAATGCACCAAAATTTCAAAACTAAGGTTTTAATTTAATAAAGCTAAGTATTATTGATATGCAAGTAAACAGTTTTTAGAACTAGTTGGAATTTTTCTAAAATTTAACCATGACTGAAAAAAATAGCAAGAACTTCAGGGCCAGATGGTATGTAAATATGAAAAATACATTAAACACTTAGAATTAATTCAAAACTTATAAAAATACTTGAGTGGTAAAGTGTTAAAATAGTCAAGAAAAATACTCTTTGATAAAGATATGACAGACTAGAAAAGACTTTTTTCCACCATCCATTCATATTTCACGAATATAGAACTTACACTCGGAATGTGCCTAAAACTCCCTACCTCCCTCCCACAACAAAAAAAATTATCTTAAGAATTAAGGCTCATATACCTGAATGCTTATATAAATACTTGCAGGCAAGTTGTATGAAGCTTTAGAATCCACAACAATTCACCATGATAAACAAAGGAAAAGGCAACTGATAGACAAAAATTTTTATCACACAATCAAGGTAAATAAAGAATTTTTATATTTTCTAGGTATTATATATGCATACTTGGGTGGGACTTAGTCCTTACTAAGCCAAAGATATTTTAAAGCTACCAGACTAGTCACGTATAAAGTTACATAAAAGATGATTCACTAAATAAAACTGACAGTTTTAGCTTCATTATTAAAAATATCAGACCGTGAGCAGGAGACTACAAATAAACACTGTGGATAAAGACCTGATGTACTGCTAAGCCACATAAAATAGGACATCAATTAAAGGCAGCATGTTTGGTAAAAATCCTTCCTCTAGCCCTCGATAAAGTTCTGTTCTCATGAATGACAACTGTGTGTGAGTTATGTACAATACACATATATGTTATAGACCTACAATCAGTGAGTCTGACCAAGGCACAAGTTCAGATGACTTATCAGAGGTCACATGGTTCATTTAAACTCAAGTTTTTTCCTTAAAGTATTAAACTCATTCCTTTTATTATGAGCAGCTCTGGTTTTTCAAGGCATGTTTGCCTCTTTTCTGGAAAGAAGCTATAGGAATGAATGAACAAAAAAACAAACAAACAAAAAAAAACAGAATATGTTCTAACAAAACTGCCAGCCTGCCAGGAAACAGACCTTAAATTTCAGTGTACGGTAGATTTAAATACAATTTTTCCATATTATGTGGCAAACACAATTCTCTAATATCATAAGATTTAAAAACTGTAATAGCATCATTTTTAGTCAGTCTTTAGTTTTGAAGCTTTTGCCAAGTTTTGTAAACTTTTTAAAAAGGAATCCTTCTCAAAAGAGTATGGTACAAACAAACTGACAGTTCATCTCAAAATAGCATCTTTCACGTGCGTGTCCTCAATTTCCTCCCGATTAAGTCCTCGAAAGCATGGGTTCAATCTTAAAAGGCACTAAGCGGCACATAAAGGACTTAAAATTGCATTTCCATTGTTCTTTTAGCTTTCTCCCCCATAAAGTGCACAAAGCAGAGAGTAATAGGAAAACAGACACAAGCTTGGATCTACACCAGCGAGGAAAAGAAATGCTTCCAAGAGAAATGGAAGTGTGTTTAAGAATCTGAAACCACAGGAGAGGTCTGTTCATTTATTAGTTCCGTGTTTTGGCTCTTCCCAGATGGTCCCGGGTCTGCGTTCCTGGAGACCTGGGCCTGTGGCCGTGGCAGAAGCCCAGAAATCAGAGGGAGCTAGAAGGGTTCTCGTCCGATCCTCTCATCAGGATGCTACTGAGCTTTTTTATCCGAGGGTGGTCTCCCAGCAGCTGCATCCCTTGCAGCAGCCTGAGTGGAATTACCGATGTGAGAGGTGGCCTGCAAGAGTCCATTTATTCAACACGTCAGTTAATAAAATTACAGCTCAGTGTCAAAAGAGCAAGCCATTACAGACAAACTTTCAAAAATCTCTGTCTACACTGAGACAGAAAGTTAGGGAATGAAAATGCAGGAGTCAGGGAGCCTGTGGCAGCTGCTGATGCCCCAGAAAGTAGGTCAGCTGAACCTTTAGTGGGTGGGCAGCGCGCCAGCCTTCACCACAAGCCTCTAACTTAACTCATCTGTTCCTGCTACTCAGAAAAACAAAGCAGAGTCTCAAATCTGTAAACCTGGAGATCATGCCACTGTCAAGGGCCACAGGTCTGATGAAGCGATTTAAGTGAAAGAGATGCCATCCGCTGGCAGATCTCAAAACAGAACATTTCGCTAAATTCATATTTTTCAAAGCTCATGACTTTCAGTGAAGCAAACTAACCTTGGATGTAGGAGATACTCACACAGGAATTATGTCTGATGAACACGTATTTAAAAGTTTCCCGTGAAGAACACAATGTATATTAACTTGGAAAGTTTTTTGCATTAATGAGCAGGTTTTAAGCATGGAAACAAAATATTAGGAATAAACATTAACATCCTAAAGAACAGTAATAAAATACAAGGCCTATCAAAAAAAAAAAAAAAGGCATATTTCTCATGCCTTCTATCACTATTGAACTCTTCCAAATGGAGATATTTTACAATAGAAGCATGGATACGTATCTGTTATCAACTGTCAGCCTCCTGGGCTGGCACCACTTACCTGCTCTAATACATACGCTGCACCAGAATCAATAGCACCGCCCAGCTCACGATACTGACCAGAGTACCTGATGTACCCCCAGGTGAGAAGCGCTATTAACAGCAGTCCAACCATACAGTTGAACAGCTGGGCCACCACCTCAAGACCAATGAAGCCAGTGAGGCCGGAGGCGATGTACAGAGCCACGATGCCCGTGAAGAGCACTGCGGGGGTCCGGAAGGTGCTGAAGACGTTCTTGCTACTGTTGTGCTTGCAGAAGTTCTCATAGAGTTCCTTGATCTCCTCCTCCAGCTCCTGCTGGTAACGAAGGCTGAAATCCTTCCCACCCATCTTTTTCGTCTTCTTAAAATGGTCCAGAGCAAGCTGTTTGAATTCGCAGTGCTTCTCCTCTAGAATGTCTGGAGACAGATAAGGCTTGTCTCCCCCACAAACCTGACAAGAATAAAGACAGAACGCGGTCAAGAATCCTTCAGAAACAAGTGCCAAATAAAACAAGTGAAAACGCTGAAAAGCTTAGAAAAGTTTAAGATACTAGAAACGAACTTTACAACGATGACTAAGATCAATAAAAGTCTGCGTTCAATTCTTCTGAAAAGCACACTTACTAACCAGGGTGATATTGATCAGCGAGAGCAGTGACACTGTAAGAAAGTCTTGCTTAGAAAGGGTCGTAATTAAAAGGCCCCAATAACCAGGATAACCTGAATGTTGCCTCATCATCATAAGATAAGCAGGATCAAGCTTGGACTTCTGAAGTTAAAAATATTGCCCAGGTTAGATATTTCAGAATAAGACTTATGCCCAACGTACCTCTTCCATGTTGTTGTAATAAACATCTTTGGCAGAGGCTGCAGCTGCTAAATTGTTGGCTTCAGCAGTGGCCTTTTAAGAAAGGAAACCACAAATTACAAATTCTGTCTCTTTTCATATTCTTCCACAAACAACCAAACAGACGTTTTGTTTCACTCTCTTCCCCATTCTTCCTTCTTTATGATTTTTCTGTTATTTTTCAGGTTTCCACAAAGTCCAACTGATTAAATAAAATACACCTTTTCTGCCAGATTTTCTGCCAAAAAAAAATTCTCATACATAAGAATCTTTGTCATAAAACTAAACCTCTGAAAATATTTCCTTTGCTTCTATTTTGTATGTTAAGAAATAGATGTAACTCAGAAGAGAAAAAAATTATCTTTACAATACCAATCTCACACGCTAACTCCCTTTGTGAAAACGTTTGTCTACTAAAGAAATAAACATTTGGCAATAAACCACCTTATCTTCAGCACGTGTAAGTCAGAAATCGTATGTATTCACAAAATGACATCTTGAAAACATCAAAATGTTGATAATAAAACTTGCTGAAAACGAAAAACCTGATTAGTAAATAGATGAGTCAGGACACATTTTACGAAAATAGACAACAGGCAACAGGAGAACGATTCGTCTAACGGAATGGGGTATGTTTAACCTGCATACAGTACTTTTGGGGGGAAGCTGTTCTGTTCTAACTCCACCACCATGAATACAGACAAGAACATCTGAAGGCAGTCACACTGCTGAAAACATGCTAAACGTGAACAGACCTCAGCATAATGAAAAAGAGGGACCTTCCCTGGTGGCTCAGTGGTGAAGAGTCTGTCTGCCAATGCAGGGGACACAGGTTCGATCCCTGGTCCAGGAAGATTCTACACACCACAAAGCAACTAGGCCTGTGTGCTACAACCACTGAGCCCATGCTCTAGAGCCCGTGAGCCAGAACTACTGAACTAACTCGCATGCCCCAGAGCCCAGGCCCTGCAACAAGAGAAGGCACTGCACTAAGAAGCCCCGTCACTGCAACGAAGAGCGGGCCCCGCTCCAGAAAGCCCTCGCGCAGCAAGATCCAGCACAGCCAAAAATAAATAAAAGTTTTTTTAAAAAAGAAAAGGGGAAATACCAGGACTGTCAAAGAACTGCTTACCTGAAGCATGGATTTGGGGTGAGGCAGATCTTCTCCTTGGTAAATTTTAATATATGCCTTAGAATATAAACATAAAAACAATTATGAAAAACGCCATTCGTCATATTTAACTGCAGCTTACTTTTCAGAAACAGTGACCATACAGTTGCATTTTCCTAAAGACCTAGATCCACACCCAGGAATTAGCAAAAACACAGCACACCTTTGAGTGCATGTTAGCATTTTTTTAGTTAACTAAAAATGTTCTCAAAGCAGCACACGCCTACCAAGGCTGTGGCTCCCGCCAGACTCCCCATGCACGCTGGCCTCACCACTGCCTGCGGGCAGTGACCGTCCGCCGTGAGGTAGCCGTGTCACATCTAGGTGCCGTCTCGCACTCACAGCGACTTCCTAACCACCTCCTCTCCACACCATCTTCCGTGAGGAACAGTCTTCCTTTAGCCACAGTAACCACTCCTCTAAGAGAGTGCAGAGAACATCCATTTGGTGCCTAGACCAATACTGCCACCCAGTGGCCCACTCCTGGAAGGACAATGGAGTCTGAAAAGGCTTTGCCTTCCAACTTCCCCCAAGCTTTAAAATACCTAGTTCATAACCTATATCAGTTTCACCAAAAGTCAAATATTTTAATGATGAAAACCCCATATTTACCTTAAAATACTCCAGCAGTCCCCGACAGGTGACTTTTGAGCCATTGATCTCCTTTTCCATTAAGTTGGCTGGGTTTAATACATGCAGTATCAGTGTCTGTAACTGTTCTTTGAATTCACTGGCAATGTCTGTCCGCAGGACCAAGAAAAAGGAAACAATAAGCCAAACAGATTTATTCAGCCAAGGGGAGCATAAAGCGCAATCTTCGGTCCATCTGGTTGTTCTAACATCTCTAGCTGAAAGGGAGGGGCAAGGGTCCCAGACTGCGAGCCTGGCCCTTTCTGGCAATGACCAGGCTGCTGCGGGTCTCTGTTCTCACGTGCCTGTGCGGACTCCTTCCCTTCTGCAGTATTAACTCCTCTCTAGTCCATAAAGAATACGCAGAATATCGCTACCCTGGTTTTCACTCTGCGAGATTCACGTCTACTCCCTACACGTCCAAGAAATTTTACTTTTTATTTTACCGAACTTCTCTGGCAGTTCAGTGGTCAGGACTTCGCCTTCCAATCAGGAGGTGGGGGTTCAATCCCTGGTCGGGGAACTAAGATCCCACGTGCTTTGTGGCCAAAAAGCCGAAACATAAAACAGAAGTAGTGTTGTAACAAATTCAATAAAGACTTCAAAATGGTCCATATTAAAAAAAAAAAAAATCTTAAAAAAAAAAAAAGAATTTCATTAACACATCTTCAGGAAAATCCTTATCAACCCTTCAGGTTCTCCCAGGCCAGGCTTTTGCCACACCCTCACACTCCCCCTTAAATAAATCGCTATTTATCCATTTGCTTTACTTTTGTTCATTTTCTTAACGTTAAAGGAAGTAGAAGCACCTGAATCTCATGATATTTATTTTCTATTCTCTCCTCAGAGAGTTTCTCTGGGCCACCCCAAAGGGAAAAGACTACTATTTCAGCAAACATGACAGCTTCTTTCCAGCTTCTATACTATAGAGTTCCCACAGAAGGTTCGGGAAGCTATTAAACAGAGCTCTTTCCTCAAAGTGAGAACTAGCTGGGCCAAGTATGAAAATGCAAGGAATCTGATTTATATGATCCAGCATCTTTGTAATTCAAGTTACTGAATTCAACTAATTCAAACTATCAGCCAAAAATAAAGCAGACAGGAGCCCACATACAAGTAGGAACTCCTAACACTGCATAACCCAAGTTTACAAAATGGAGAGTCTTATGTATTCATTTAACAGATTTTCACCACCTTTTCGTGGCAGGCATTGTTGTACGAGTTGGGGATAGAGCACTGAATAAAACAAAAGTGGTTTACTAAATCTTTTCCAGCTACAAGGATCACCATAAAAATCTCCGCAGAAAAAAACTTCAGGTTATTTTATCTCTAAAGATTATAGGGTCTTCTAAGAGGAATTACTAGGTATGTGAGAAAAATATAAATTTCTGGAAAATATTCAAAACTATTTAAAAAATAACAACCATCCATAAAATCCACCATCAGACAATCAAAATTCACATTTAAAATACTCTCCCCTTCCTTTTTAAGGCTCTTATATATTGCTAAACTGCTTTTGTAGAAGATTGTACCAACTTATATTCCTATCACCAACATATGAGAAGGCTTGTTCATTACTATGAACGCACGAGATTTTTATTGTTTTTAAAACCTTTACTGACTTGATTGGCGAAAAATCGTATCTTGCAGCTTCTGCTTCTGACAGTACTAAACATCAGAGAATCGGAAGGGATCTTCTTCCTAACAAAATCCTGCGAAAGATATATTCTATTCCATTGTAGACTTGGAAGTCTACAAAGAGAGTCTACAAAGTCTAAAAAGAGAGCTGCAAGGGGCTGAGTAGGTGGGGAGTGAGCTGAAACCAGAGTACTGAGCTAAGTACATGTGAAGCTGTGGCTCATTTGAGGCCATTCACTATAATGGGGTAACAAACTTTGTGCAAAAATAATTCCTGAATTAAGTTGGATCCTGAAACGGGACTGCAATGGTCCTGGGATGGTAAGCCCCTGGCTCCCTGAAGAAGCAAACACATATCAAATCTCCTCTGGAGAAAAAAAAAAAAATCTGAATAATATAACGAAGAACAGCACAGAGAGATCAGAAGAAAACTAAGATATGGAAGACAGAATATAAGGTTCACAACTTAAAACAGACATACAGAATCTTGACATTGCAGAGAAAGAACACCCAATCGAAAACCAGACAAGAAGGACTTCAGAGGAAAGGAAACGTGAATGGAAATAAATACATGAAAAGATATTCAACCCCATTAGTAATCAGAGAAATGCAATTTAAGATCACAATGAGATACTATTCTATAATCACTAATTTAACAAAACTAAGATGGCTGTTAACATCAAGTGTTGCCAAGGATATGGATCAATGGGAATTTTTATAACACTGATGAAGGGAGTGTAAACTGGAATAAGAACTTTGGAAAACAATTCGGCATTACCTAAGGTGAAGATATATGTATTTCAATTATCCATCAATCCCGCTTTTAAGCACATAACCTGGGAAAGTCCCATATATCCACATCCACAAGAATGTTCATAGCAGTGCTATTCTTAATAGCAAAAAAATCTGGAGAAGCCCAAGCTTCCACTGAGAATAAATTGTTATATTCACAGAAGGCTCTGTTATCCTACAATGAAACTGAATGAATTACAATTACATGCAATAATACAGACAGCCTTAAAAATTAAGCACACACGGACGGTGACGACAACCCTATATGCAAGACAGCAGAGACACAGATGTGAAGAGCAGACTTTTGGACTCTGTGGGAGAAGATGAGGGTGGGACGATGTGAGAGGACAGCATTGAAACATGTATATTACCGTATGTAAAATAGATGACCAGTGCCAAGTTCGATGCATGAAGCAGGGCACTCAAAGTTGGTGCTCTGGGACAACCCAGAGGGATGGGGTGGGGAGGGAGGTGGGCAGGGGGTTCAGGATGGGGCGACACATGTACACCCGTGGTTGATTCATGCTGGTGTACGGCAAAAACCACAACAACATTGTAATTAGCCTCCAATTAAAATAGATAAATTAATTTAAAAGAAAACAAAAAATAAAGCTCACAGTGAAAACGCAAATTGGCCACATACTATATTTTTATAAAGTTCAAAAAAAAATTTGAAGAAACTTAGCAAAAGACTGTTAAGTGAATCAAACACAAGGGCCTCCCTGGTGGCTCAGCTGGTAAAGAACCTGCTTTCAGTGCGGAAGGCCTGGGCTTGATCCCTGGGTGGGGAAGATCCCCTGGAGAAGGGAGCAGCTACCCACTCCACTATTCCAGCCTGGAGAATTCCATGGACAGAGGGCCAGGTGGACTATAGTCCATGGGGTTGGACCCAAAGAGTCAGACATGACTGAGCGACTTTCACTTCACACACAAGTAATAACTTTTTAAATTTAAGGACAAGACAGCATAAGCAAAATTTAGAATAGTAGTTATTTCTGCGGAGAGGCAGGCAGAAGGAAAGAAGCATACAAATATATAAAACAGCACTGATAATGTTCCTGATAAAAGACTGGAAAACTACAGCCCTTGGGCCAAATATGACAGCTAACTATATTTATAAATAAAGTTTTATTGAAATATAACCATGTACATTTATTAATATAATTGTTTATGGCTGCTTTCTTGCTACAAAGTAGATCTAAGTAACTGTATGGCCCACAAAGTCTAAAATATTTCGTTTAGTCCATGACAGAAAGCGTGCCAATTCTAGTTTCAGATATTCATAGTAAGCTGGGTAGTGGGTTGATGATATTCATTATATTTCATAACTTACATATACGCATTATGCGTATTCTTTCTTATATGTAATACTGAAGCATTCTTTTGGATATCACACAGCATATTTAAAAATTTAACGGCAGACCATTCTTTTAATTTGCTTTTATTTATTTTATTACTTGTTAGGCCAAACTCTCTCCCATATTTGTTCATCAGCTGATTACCTTTTCAGTGAACTTTTAGGGCCTTTATCTTAGATACTCTTCAGCAAGTAGATAAATATATTGTTCTTTATGTATACTATGATAACTGAAATTTTTCTCCATTTTGTTTGCCTTTTTATAAACATGCATAAGATTATTTATTCAAAACTATAGCACTTTTTCTTGATAATTTCTTTTATTCCTTCTAATTTTAAAGAGTCCTTCCCCAATTCCAGAGGTCAAATAAAATTAATTTTCCCCATGCTTTCAATTTTATCAGAGTTTACTTATTGCTCATAAATTGAAATCTGCATAAGGTTTTTTTTTCTAAGTAGTAACATATACTTCTAATCACTGATTTCTACACCATCTTAAATAATCAATCATAAGATCTCTTGACATCAAAAAATATTTGTTTTTTAATGAGATACCTAAATAAACAGATACCGATCTCCATCTAAATACCCATAATTTCATAGTCCTCTCAGGATGGAACCAAAATATGGCCCTATACCAACTTTAAAAAGGGGTCGATCCCTACATTTAACATTTGATAAAGGTGACATTTCAACCAGTGAGGACAAGCTGGACTCTTCGACAGTGTTGAGACGCACAGGTAGTCATTCAGAAAATAAGTTGGATCCGAACTGGATCATTGGAAAAGGCCCTGACCCTGGGAAAGATTGATGGCGGAGGAGAAGGGGACGGCAGAGGAGGAGATGGTTGGATGGCATCACCAACTCGATGGACATGAGTTTGAGCAAGCTCTGGAGGTTGGTGATGGACAGAGAAGCCTGGCATGCTGCCGTCCATGGAATCACAAAGAGTCGGACACGACTGAGTGACTGAACAGAATTGAACTGTAACTGGATCATAAATTATAATGTGAAAAACTGGGACCCCAAAATTTCAAGAAAAAGTGGGACAAATTCTTTAAAACCCTGAAGTGAAAAACAAATAAGCATATTAATAATATGCTATCTTATGCACATTTATATTTGCTTTGCATATACTAAAGAAACTCTGGAAGCCTACAAAAAAGAGACTTTTCACTGAATACATTTTAATCCTTTTTGGGATTTAAAACACGTGACTGCATTATCCACTCAGAAAAACTTTTTTTAAAGGTTTCAATGGTCAT
The DNA here is from genome assembly GCF_016772045.2 of Ovis aries. Lineage (NCBI taxonomy): Eukaryota > Metazoa > Chordata > Mammalia > Artiodactyla > Bovidae > Ovis > Ovis aries. Next base: position 38,464,334 of record NC_056074.1, read on the forward strand.
CACACTGAAAGACTGAGAGCTTCAGAAATATTTCACGCAAGAAACAGCAGGATCTATAGACACCACAAATGGTACTGTCCATGGTTTTACCCAGATTTAACAGACCCTCAGCAATTAATGTTTCTATGAAGGCTGTACCAAAATATGAGTTTTAGACTTAACAGCAGACAAGAACTACTGTCGCATGACTTATACAATTTCAACATCTCATGGCGTCCAAGAAGATTGCTCCCTACAAGGTCTTCTGTTTAATTTCTAGCTAAATGTCTCAGTAGTTACTGTATTACGTCTCTCTGCTCTAGTAAAAAAGGAAGACAGTTTTCTTTATGGTGATGACAGTCATCCTGTGTCTGTTGAAAAGGAGTCTCAAAAATGAGCTAATCTCCTAGCTAACTACTGTAGGAAGCAGCAGCTTAGCACTGATTATACCATAACTAAGACTATGTTTGGCAAGTGTTCACCTCTGAATAAATGGTTATTCTTTTAAAAAATAAAGTAAGACCAGTAAAACAATCCCTGAAGTAATTAGGGGAACATTTGCAGAAACAGCTTCAGAATACAGTTCTTAATAAATTTAAATGTTCTACAAAAACTACATGAAGGTCTTTTTCTGGATTACCCCTAAACATTCTCAGGCTAATGTCTTATCCAGGTTATATAGAGCAGAGCTGCAGGATCTCAACCAAGTCAATGTACAAGTATATACTTGAGAAAATACAATGTCTAGGTAATTTTTTTAACTCAGAGAAATGTTATCAACTCTACTTAAAGGTCCCCCACAACGAAGTTTATGTGCTTCTCAGCCAAGCACTTACTTGCCAAATATTCACAAGTCTCACACTACTTGCAATGTAACATCCTCAATTTGCTCTTCACTCAAAACCCTTCAATATCTTGTTTTAAAGGTTCCCTAAAATTACAAATACCCACATACATATACCTTTGCAGAGCTAACAAGAATTCATCAACAACCCTCCTAATGACTACAGTTTCCTTAACAGACACACAACGGCAAACTATTAACATATTTTTTAAGTGAAATAAACAAAGGAAATTTTTATTTCTCAAAACCTTCCTTTTTAAAAAACAACCTCATAAATATTCAGTTTTAAATCCTTAGGATCATACAATATATGCTACTCTGCACTTTCCACATTTAACAACATATCATGAACATCTTTCTATGTAAATACAGATGGATCCATCTATCTATTTTTTCCTTTTAAATGATTTATTTTCAGCCCTTTGTGAGATGTACCGTAATTGAATCAATTCCTCAGAAATATATATTTGGGTTGCTTCCAATAGTTCACTGTTATAATAATGCAACAGGGGTACTATTCTTGTCCACATATTTTTATCTACTTACATATGCATAATTCCTTAGGAAATTCCTAGGAAAATTTCCTAAAAGTGAAATACTGGATCAAAAGTTGTGAACATCTACAATGCTGCTACTGTGGTACAGACTATACAAATTTGTACCAACACATCTGCACTTTCTTGATTATTGTAGGCAACACATATTTTCATGAATTATGCCTTGACCATCTATATTTCTTCCTTTGGGACTTGCCTTTCCATGTAGTAAAAGAGGATTTTAACCCTAAAAATGTGTTTTATCACGCATAGTGAATAATTATAAGACTAAGGGTTGCTTATATAGAATTTGTTCCCTATTTTATAATATGAAGCTTAGCACCCTTAATGTTTAGTGACAAACCCTTCATACCTGTAAATCTGTGTACTCTGGAGTGTCCCCCACTAAAATGCATGTCTATCTGGAATCTCAGAATGTGATCTTATTTAAACATAGAGGCTTTACAGACGTGATAAGTTGAGATCATACTGGATGAAAGTGGGACCTAAATTCAAAGAGCAGTGTCCTTGCAAGAAGAGAGAACAGAGAAGGTGGCCATGTGACCACAGAGGCAGAGAGCAGAGTGATGAAACTAAAGCCAAGTGGTTCCAAGGACTGCCAGCGACCACCAAGAGAAGGACAGGACAGATTCCCCTCAAGAGCCTCCAGGAGGAGCCTAGCCTGACAACACCCTGATTTTGGAATTCTGCTCTCCTGAACTGTTAGCGGATAAATTTCTTTAAGAAACCTAGTTTATGGCATTTTTTTTACAGCAGTTCCTAGGAAACTAACAAAATACATACCCAAGGGTGATAGAAAATTTCAAAAGTCAAGGTTAGGGAACTGTAAAAGGCTCTTCCTGTTCCCTAGAATAACATGATGAAAATTAATTTTAAAACAGAATATTCTGAAATATTTAGATGTTGAATAATATGGAGGAATGTCATGTTTGTATATTATGTATGTTACTCGTAAGGAGATCCAACCTGTCCACCCTAAAGGAGACCAGTCCTGGGTGTTCACTGGAAGGACTGATGCTGAGGCTGAAACTCCAATACTCTGGCCACCTCGTGCGAAGAGTTGACTCACTGGAAAAGACCCTGATGCTGGGAGGGATTTGGGGCAGGAGGAGAAGGGGACGACAGAGGATGAGATGGCTGGATGGCATCACCAACTCGATGCACATGAGTCTGGGTGAACTCCGGGAGTTGGTGATGGACAGGGAGGCCTGGCGTGCTGCGATTCACGGGGTTGCAAAGAGTCGGACACGACTGAGCAACTGAACTGAACTGAACTGATGCCCAATAACCTGAAACAACCCTAAAGCAAGACAAAAGGTATGAGGAGTTACTTCCACCCATCCTCTCTTAACCATCTTCAGTTAAGATTCCACTGGATAGCTTCCCTACCAGTGATAAATATACCAGAGCTCAGATTTGGTAAATGCATGTCTAATAATGGAGGGTTAAAATCCTAAAGAACACCTCACCTACAAACTCAACTTTCTCACCTACTCGACTCAGAGAATCAACTCCAGTGTTCTTGCCTGGAGAATCCCAAGGACAGAGGAGCCTGTTGGGCTGCTGTCTATGGGGTCGCACAGAGTCGGACACGACTGACGTGACTTAGCAGCAGCAGCAGCAGCAACTCAGAGAATTCCCTCACAGCTGCTCTTGTTTCAGCACCAGTGTTGCCTGAGCAGATTTCTCTCCAAAGGCAGACCCCACCTTGGGTTTCTGAACTGCCAACCTATAGGCTATGAAAGTTTCCCACTCAGGAAAGCTGCCAACTACATAAAATGTCACACAGGCGGCAAACAGAAGGTAAAAGTAAGCCTTTCAGACTCAATTTTTTTTTTTGCAATAATAAGACCAGCTGGAATGTAAATCTTAAGCTGAATGAGCATATTAACTTTCTTGAATCCACTGAGTTACATAAATTGAAAATTATGCATTTTATGTTTAATACAAAGTAATAAAAAACTTCCACTTCACAAGGCAAGTTCTAGTAACTAAGCAGTATAAATCCTCTAAGTGACTTGCCCAGTACAGGAGAACTTCTGTTCTAGCACACTACAGCTTTGAGCAAGAAGGATCTGGACGTGGATCTCTGCCCTACCACCTACTAGCTGAGTACTCTGAGCAAGTTATGTAACTTTTCTAAGCCAGTTTCTTCATTTGTAAGATAAAGGCAATAATATCAGTTCCATGGAATTACTGGGAGCATTAAGTCTAAAAGTAACTAGCGCAGTGTTGGTGCTAGTCACTCTAGTTGTGTCTGACTCTTTGCGACCCCATGGACTGCAGCCTACTAGGCTCCTCTGTCCTTGGGATTCTCCACAAGAATACTGGAGTGGGCTGCCATTTCCTACTCCACATAGTGTTGCTGCTATGGTCTGAATATCTGTGTCCTTCCAAAACTCACATGTTGAAATTCTAACCCCTAAAGGTGATAGTATTAGTAGGCGGAGCCTTTGGGAAGTGATTAGGTCATGGGAGTGAAGCCAGGTGGGATCAGTGCTCCTGTGAAAGAGATCCTACCATGCTCTCTAGCCCATTCCCCCTAAGAGGATACAACCAGACGTTCTGAGGCCAGAAAGACCACCTCACCGGATCCTGCTGGCACTCAGATCTTGGAAATCCAGCCTCCAGAACCATGAGAAATGAATTTCTATTTTCTATAAACTACCCAGTCTATGGTATTTTGTCACAGCAGCCTGCAGAGACTGACCACTGGGAATACAAATGGCCTTTAAAAATGGCAGCTATTATTATTTCAATTTTACTAGGAACCTAAGAAGCTCAAATGGGCTTCCCTGGTGGCTCAGTGATAAAGAATCCACCTGCCAATGCAGGAGACGTGGGTTCAATCTCAGGGGATCAGAAATATCCCCTAGAGAAGGAAATGACCACCCTCTTCAGGATTCTTGCTAGGAAATCCCCTGAACAGAGGAGTCTGGTGGGCTACAGTCCATGGGGTCGCAAAAATAGTCAGACTGGACTTAGTGATTGAACTAAACAAAAGTGCTTGGTTAAACCCATGGGTAGACTGAGGACCAGCCATCAAACGACTCAAGGTTTCAGTGAGGAAGGATCAAAAATAAGACAGTGGAACCCAAGAGTCCCGCCTCTGATTTCCCTAAGCTACCGTCTGGTTAGCACTTCCTGATAGTAACTCACGACCCAGCATCAAGTTTGCTATAATCACAAGTAAGATGAAAACAACAGCCTTGCCGTGCATCATACTACCTTTGTTTGGGACTTTAGTTTTACTTCATAAAAATGAGCTGACTAATGTTAAGTCTTCCTTTACCTAGCATTTTTATCTCTTGTAAACCAGGAATCACAACATCATTCTTAGAAAGATCATTAATGGGTATTACCACAACCATTTCAGATGGAGAAACTAAGATAATATAATTCTGATGGTCACACTAAGGCAAGAGGAAAACACTGAACTAGACTCTAAACACTATTCTTTCTAAAAGAACACAGTATTTCTGTTAAGGACTTACTATTCACAATTGATATTTTCTGGTCACTCTTTTTAATTCCAAAGATAAAAATCACATGTATAAATAACATCATTTGCAACACACCTTTCAATTTGCCATCAAAGTCAGGGCTTGTGGCCACCTGGAGTCCCGGATGTGGTAGCAGAAAACAGGAGACGCTGGAGAAACAGGAATGGATGTGATTCCGGACATTCTGAATTTCTTCATGCTGATGCTCTTTTACCTGCCGATAAAGGCCAACAGTTTACAAACGACCATGTGTTTTTCCTAACCAGCACTCACTAGTATAGGACAAAGGGAAGAAGATGTTCCAACTCTAAAAGATCATAGTGGCCCAGGTGCTGTCCAATGAGAAATCCAATGAGAAACCTCAGAACCCTGAGAAGCAATAAATGCACAAATTTGATTATAACTATAGCTTGGCTCCTAGAGCTATCAAAGAACAGGTACTAAAGACTTTCTTAAAAGAGTATTGCACAAGACTTAGGAAGAATAAGGAAAGGCTTGTGGGCACAAAGGACAAGGAAAGGCTTGTGGGCACCAGTGAGCAGTAACTGACAAAGGACCCCTGTGTTTTAATTTTGGAAAACAGGCTAAGCCTGTTTGTATTCACACCAGAAACCAAAAGCACATATAGACTCACATGTGAATTGTGAAATGGAAATTGCAATCAAAGTTTGGGCTTTTGCCTGGGGTTTTTCTCTCCAATCCCTGTGAGTTACATACACGGGTTCTATAACCTTACCGTGAATAATATCAGTTTGTGCTAATTAATATTCCTAAGTATTTAACGCACAATGTAACTTTCCATAATCTGCTTTAAATACAGTGGTGGAGAGTGGTTTAGTTGCTAAGTCGTGTCTTACTCCTGTGACCCCCACGGACTGTAGCCGGCCAGATATCTCTGTCCATGGGATTTCCCAGACAAGAATACTGGAATAGGTTGCCATTTCTTTGTCCAGAGGATCTTCCTGATCCAGGACTTGAACCCAGGTCTCCTGCGCATTGCAGGCAGATTCTTTACCAACTGAGCTAAGAGGGAATCCCTTTAAATACTTTGCTAAAGTATTACAATATTTAAATACTTTAAATATTTGAAGCAAAGTATTTAAATATTTGCTAAAGGCAAATGAGAAAGTTATCACTACTTTTAGGTACTTCCTCAGAAGACTATATTTCTATTTACCTGTAGACGCTTTTCCAAAAATGACATTCCTCCCTGTAATCCATAGTTGTATTCATAAGGGAAACTCCAGTCTCGAACCAGGAACATCAGTGTCTATTTAGAAAAAGAGCAGAATGCATTATAAAACTGCATAAATGTATTTTCAAAATAACCACTGAAACACTTCTTTGCAAAATGCCACCTTCTTCAAAAGGGGCAAGAAAATGTGCTAAAGGATTTATCTACCTAATCCTACCCTGTAATGTCTTAGAAACCCTATAAAGACTAGAAGGACATGTATAAGCCATTTGGGAGGTCAGTATATCCCATCTAATATTTTTGTCCTCATGGGCTAAGAGGAAGAGATTGATGAAAACAGACTGATGGGAAAATGCTACATTCGGGGGTCTGCTCAAAATGCAAGTATGAAGACTATGATGAAGGACAAGGAAAAAAAGAGCACTAGCTAATCATAAAATGAGATCTGTTAATATCAGACAGGAAAAGAAACTAAAATAAAAAATAATGCTTAGAGATCTTTTAATCTTACTGAGGTTACTGTGCATTCTCATCCTCATAAAGCAATTTAGCTAAAGCTGGGGTCAGCAAACGTTTTCTGTAAAGGGCCAGAGAGTAAATATTTCAGACTGTTGTAGCAAAAAGCAGCCATAGGCAATACAAATCAGTGTAGCTGTGTTCCAATAAAACCTTCACTATGGCCAACTGACATTTAAATTTCAGATTATTTCCACATACCATGAAATATTATTTCTCTTTTGATTTTTTTCAACCATTTAAAAATATTAAAAAAAAAACCATTCCTAACTCACAGGTCATATAAAAACAGGCAGCTGGCCATATTTGGCCTGTGGATTATAGTTTGCTCATCTATGAACTAAAACAAAGATGTGACTTATATTTACAGTTAACAGCCTACCTGGAAGGGTTTTTGGAAAATTTCATCCATCGCCAGACGACCATATTCTGTGAAGAGCTTTAAAAAAGAAGCGTTATGGTTTGTAAGGCAATATTACATGGAGTATTTTAATGGCTGTTCTTTAGCAAATAATTCTTTTAACAGACTGAATACTACTTATATGAGACCAAAATTCTACACTCCCACAGGAGTCACAAATCTTAAAATAATCTAGACTATTTCTCTCTCAGAAATTCCTCACTCCAATTCATTAGCAAACCCAAAATCCAACCACGTGCAACTTCCACATGGCTCAGAATATTGCGATAGCTTCCCACTGTGTCAGCCCCACAGACTCTCCTCAACACAGCGGCCACAGTGGCTCTGTTATACGCAACGTTAGACCACATGATGTCTCTGCTCGAAAGCCTTCAACCTCACTGCGAATAAAAGCCAGACCCTGCAGTGTGATCTGGCCACACTGCCCTCCTTGACGTTCCTCAAACTTGCTACATGCACTGCCATCCTAGATGCCTCCTTCTGCCTGCAACGTCCTTCCCCCCAAACACCTGAACAGCTACATCACTCCTTCAGGTATTCACTCCAATGACTCCTTCCTAATGAAGCCTCCCATGGCCGTCTACCTAAAAACACTACACCTCTCCACCCAGGATTTCCTATCCTGTGTCCTTTCAAATTTTTCTTCTCACTTGTCTATCTAACACACTATACCTTTACTCATCTTGATTAATGTCTGTCTTCACTACTAGCATTTAAAGTCCATGAGGGCAGGGATGCTCTGTGCACTATGGGACCTCCAGCACCGAGGACAGCATGTGCCAGACCTGTAGGATGCATGCCATTCGGAAGACCCAATGAAGGAATTCTTTCAATTTAGGGTTTACACATTTACCTCTATTTCTTCATGCAGCTGCACCGAAAAGTATAGCAAAATGAAGTGCAAAAGTTATAAACTCACAGGACAGAGAGGAAGAGAAAGGGTATGAAAAAGAAGAGTTGTCACATTCTAGAAAGAGAACAAATGAGAACTGCCTTGGGTTTTGGCTTTCTCCACCCCGCTAAGAATAAGAAATCTATGAGGCAGGGGCCAAAAAGTAACAAGCAGAGTCTCTGAGCAGAATTCCTGAAAGGCTCAGAAATTAAAGCGCCAGTTACCCTGAAAGAAGAGGTGAGGGAGCGGGGCTAATGACTAAGGAAATGGGTGGAAGTCTGTATATATATGATATACACATATCACTTCCAGCTTCCCCAACGGTGAGATGATACATTTCTACTGTTTTAAGCCACCCAGGTTGTGGCACTCTGACGTGTGTGCAGTCGTCCTGACACATCACTCGTGCCTAGTCATTCCTGCACCCTCTCACTGACTGGACCACAACATCCATAAGGAATCAAGTGTGCCTCACACACCAGTGCATCTACAGCACCTGGCCCACTGCCTCACACTAATTGCTGTTGCTGTCGTTTAGCTGCTCAGTCAAGTCCGACTCTTTGCGACCCCACAGACTGTAGCCCGCCAGGTTCCTCTGTCTGTGGGATTTCCCAGGCAAGAATACTGGACTGGGCTACCATTTCCTTCTCCAGGGGATCTTCCTGACCCAGGGATCAAACTCACGTCTCCTGCACTGGCAGGTGGATTCTTTACCACCGATCCACCAGGGAAGCCCTCACACAAATTAGGTATTCCAAAAAATGTGTGAAAGAAAGGAGCTTAGAAAGGGGTCAGTTTCAGGTGAAAAGGTATCAAACACAAGTTTTGACGAATACGTATCACAGAGCAACAGCTCTCAACCACCAAATCATGGCACTGGTGTAGAACCACCAATTATGAAGTACAAGTAACTGCTAACAGTAACATTAAGAGCCAAAATTGTGGAGTTTTTTTTTTTTAAAGGAATATAAATTAAAACTAATTCAAGGTAATCTCTATAATAAATGACACCCTCACTCTCATATTCTGATATATTTCTTGAATGCCAGTGGGAGGAGTAGAATTCGAGAAGCATGCCAGACTGCATCCAACTCTGGGATACCCAATGAAGAGGATTTTATAGGAAAAATGTGTAAGAACTGCTGCTACGGAGAAGAGAGGACAATGACTAATAACAGTAACAGGTTTAATAAGTAACAGGTAGCACATGTTAAGCACATACTATTTTCCAGGCAATGACCCTATGCCTTTTATAAATATTAATTTATTTAGCCTCACTTGAATTATTGCAGTAGGTTCATAAGCAGTCTCACTGAATGCATTATTGCACCTCTAAAAATATACTCTATAAACACAACAGTCACCATGATCCTTTTATCACATGTCAAGCAATATCACTCCTCTGATCAAAACACGGCTCCCATCTCACCCAGAGGAAGAGCCCAAGTCCTTACAAAGCAGGGCATCACTGGAAGCCGAGCGCCCGCCTCTCTGACTTTGCCACTCGCCCGTCTCCTGTCTCATCCTCCAACCCCACCCGCTGGCCTCCGTGCTGTCCCTGGACCCCACCAAGTACACCCCACCCCTCACGCTCTGCCTTCCTGCTGCTTCCTTCCCTGCACCACTTTCCCCCCAAAATATCTGCAGGATTTACCTGCTCACTTTTTTCGGTCCCCTGCTTAACTCAGTAAGAGCATCCCTGACCACTCCAATCAAAGATACACCGAGTGAAGGGTTACCACGAGCCCACACCTTCCTCCACGCTTCAATCTTCTGCTGAAACTACTCAGTTCTAAAATGCACCTCGGCCTCAAAACTTCCAAATGACATTATTAACATTTTTATGAGGAATACATACCTGCAGCTGTTGAAGGTCATCTTCTTGAATGTTCTGGGACAAATTATAAATCTAGAAAACAAAAATTCAGATTGATACTACTCTAGTCTACTTCAGATGAATATCAAGTAAGTCTAAAGCAGTGAACAGAAGCTTGTACAGTCAAAGGTCTGCATATAGGAACACGAGGTCTGTTTGAACAGTAATATTATCCGTCTTTTTGGAGAACTATGCATATAAGGCTGAAATCGCATAATTCTTCCTTTATAGTTCAAAATACAATTTTCTTACTTTTTTACACCAAGTCTACATTTCCCATATAATGCAACTGATTTAACTTCAATTTCCACTTTTCAGACTTCTCCTGGAATAACTATATTATGACCAAAGTGGAAAAATATTAATAATTTTGGCTGCTTCTTGAACTTATAAGAGCTTCACTGATATCTGTAGTATAAAAAGAACATTTTCATGTCACCATAGGAATTCTGATAACAGAACAAGAGCTGAAACTAGATGTGTCCTCTTTATCCCATTTCTTCTACAAAATGTTTTCCTAGTCAAGTGGTCTTACCTGAACAGAGCTAGTCATGGTGCTCAGAGCGAAGATGGTAGCACAGTCTTTCACAGTGGACTGGCTGTCAAATGCCCCCTGGGTATCCATCAGAACAACTGCCACCTATAAAACACACACACACAAATATGTTCAAGTGAGAAGGGGGAAGCACATGCTTGCAGGTTCTATCAGAAAAGCACAATTACAGTTAACCCTTGAACGACATGGGTTTGAACCACATGGGTCCACTTACATGCAGATTTTTTTCAATAAAGATAAGTATTTGGATGCCTTGGTTTTTTTCTGACCAGAGAACTTTGCTGGAAAAGATTATCTGCTCTGACAGAACAGAGGTGTACAGAGCAATATGATCAGAGAGCAAAATCACCCTAACAATTAAGACAGCCAAATGTTGAAGCCAATTAGCTCACTTTCCAAGCCAGTCCTGAGGATGTTTTTGTTGAGGAAAAACAAATTTAAAATACTGACTTAGTTTAAACTCAGGCTTTATCCAATAAAAATAAAACATATGGCCTTGTTGGCATTTCCCTGCAAAGCTGAATACTTCTCTTTTATTTATAGGGTTTTCTGGTCACTTGATAAAAGAAAAACAAACATTTATTTCAATCTTTACAAAAAAGAGACCACACCACAGATGCCAAATGAAAGCAACAGAATCAAAGCTATCATTCACTCTATGTAACCAGGTTTCATGAAGCCTCATTCTTTCCAAAAAGAACTTAATGACCCAGTCCCACCTTCAAAGGGAGATTTATGTAAAATGTTAAAAAAAAAGATGTAGTATCTACCATCCCTACATAACTTCCTATAATTGAAAAGATACCTGTACTCCCACACTCACTGCAGCATTATCCACAATAACCAAGGTACAGAAACAGGCTAAATGTTGTCTGACTGATGAACAGATAAGCAAAATGGAGTAGATATCCATACACTGGACTATTTTACCATGGAAGTAAGTCAAGTCTCAATACATGTTACGTCACGGTAGGGCCTTGAGGGCACTGGGCTGGCTGGAAGAGGTCATACAAAAGACCCATATTTATACAATTCCATTTGTATGAAACAGCAAACATGAAGAGGAAAGGAGATCGGTTGTGGCCAGGGGCTGGGAGAAGAGGGAAAAGGGATGTGACCGAGTTATTTTTTGGAGGTGATGAAAATGTTCTGGCGTTACATGGTAATATTTGCACAGCCTTGTGAGTGTACTAAAAATAACTGAATTACACACTTTGAAAGGATGGATTTTATTGTAGGCAAATTATATTTCAATGAAAAAGAAAATCATAACATCTGCTAATAAGAAAAAGGAGGCTAACTAGAGGGAAAAAGAAGAAATACTAAAGAGAAGCTCTTTGAGGAGTGGGAGTCATATATACACTTAAAGTGCTGGGTATTTGGAGGGAAATGGTATTCACATATCATGTAGTGGAATAGTAAAATGCCCTAACGACCTTCAGGAACAGTTTGACAATAGTGAGAAATAGAGGACATGGGTATTCTCAGACCCAGTAATTCCACTTTTAAGAGCTTTTCCAATGTTTTTCACTATAACCCACAGTAAGAAATATATTTTATATTACAATTAAATGTGCACATGTATTAAGCTGAAACTTAATTTTCATTTGTACTATATATACTCTAATATTTTCTAGTTCTTATTTTTAAAAAACTGGTCATAATAGTCCAAGTTCGATGCATTAGACAGGGCACTCAAAGCTGGTGCACTGGGACAACCCAGAGGGATGAGATGGGGAGGGAGGTGGGAGGGGGGCTCGGGATGGGGGACATATGTACCCCCATGTACATGAACACCCGTGTTCAAAACTCTCCAAGCCAGGTTTCAACAGTATGCAAACCGTGAACTTCCAGATGTTCAAGCTGGTTTTTTTTTTTTTTTTCCAAGCTGGTTTTAGAAAAGGCAGAGGAACCAGAGATCAAATTGCCAACATCTGCTGGATCATCGAAAAAGCAAGAGAGTTCCAGAAAAACATCTACTTCTGCTTTATTGACTACGCCAAAGCCTTTGACTGTGTGGATCACAACAAACTGCGGAAAATTCTTAAAAGAGATGGGAATACCAGACCACCTGACCTGCCTCTTAAGAAATCTATATGCACATCAGGAAGTAACAGTTAGAACTGGACATGGGACAACAGACTGGTTCCAAATAGGAAAAGGAGTACATCAAGGCTATATACTATCACTCTGCTTATTTAACTTATATGCAGAGCACACCACAAGAAACGCTGGGCTGGAGGAAGCACAAGCTGGAATCAAGATTGCCGGGAGAAATATCAATCACCTCAGATACGCAGAGGACACCACCCTTATGGCAGAAAGTGAAGAACAACTAAAGAGCCTCTTGATGAAAGTGAAAGAGGAGAGTGAAAAAGTTGGCTTAAAACTCAACATTCAGAAAACTAAGATCATGGCATCTGGTCCCATCACTTCATGGCAAATAGATGGGGAAACAGTGGAAACAGTGACAGACTTTATTTTTGGGGGCTCCAAAATCACTGCAGATGGTGACTGCAGCCATGAAATTAAAAGACGCTTACTCTTTGGATGAAAAGTTATGATCAATCTAGACAGCATACTAAAAAGCAGAGAGATTACTTTGCCAACAAAGGTCTGGCCAGTCAAGGCTATGTTTTTTCCAGTGGTCATGTATGGATGTGAGAGTTGGACTATAAAGAAAGCTGAGCGCCAAAGAATTGATGCTTTTGAACTGTGGTGTTGGAGAAGACTCTTGAGAGTCCCTTGGACAGCAAGGAGATCCAACCAGTCCATCCTAAAGGAGATCAGTCCCGAATGTTCACTGGAAGGACTAATGTTAAAGCTGAAACTCTAATACTTTGGCCACCTCATGCGAAGAACTGACTTATTTGAAAAGATCCTGATGCTGGGAAAGACTGAAGGCGGGAGAAGGGGACTACAGAGGATGAGATGGCTGGAATGGCATCACTGACTCGATGGACATGAGTGTGAGTAAACTCCAGGAGCTGATGATGGACAGGGAGGCCTGGCATGCTGCAGTCCATGGGGTTGCAAAGAGCTGGACACGACTGAGCGACTGAACTGAACTGTACACCCATGGCTGATTTATGTCAATGTATGGCAAAAACCACCACAGTATTGTAAAGTAATTAGCCTCCAATTAAAATTATTTAATTAATTTTAAAAAATACGATGAATAACTAATCTGAAAAAAAAAATTGGTCATAAGCAATAAATTGATTTCTCTACTCTTTATTGGGTCATGGACACAGTTCAAAAAACTGTGCCCAGGAGACATGCTTGCACATTACTCACAAAAACATGTTTCAGGTTGTTCACTACAGCAGGGATTACAAAATGAAAAAAAGAAACAATCTAAATGCCCACCAACAGGGAGATAGGTAAATAAAATACAACATATTCATTTGATGATTACTATCCCTGGTGGCTCAGACAATAAAGAATCTGCCTGAATTCAGGAGACTCGGGGTTCAATCTCTGGGTTGGGGAGATCCCCCAGAGAAGGAAATGGCAACCTACTCTGGTATTGTGGTCTGGAGAATTACATGAACAGAACAGTCCATGGGGTCACAATAAGTCAGACATGACTGAGCAACTAACACTTTATGAAACAACAGTTGCAAAACACTGGGCATCAGGTAACAAAGGATAATGATTCTTGAGAGAAAGGAAACAGATGAGGTCAGCCCTGCAGGTGACACAGCTAACTGGCTAGGGCACGGGGAGGGGGAACCCAGGCAGAGCAACAGAGTCCCTGAGTTGAGAAAATACAGCTGAGAGTCAGGGAGACCAAGGCAACGAGACTGTTAGGCAGCACCTGAGAGGAGAGGGCTACAGAGACAAAGAACACCACAGAAAGCAGAGAGTCCCCATCAAGTGTTCGGCTGAGTCTTGACAAGCTCATGTAAGGAAATTACCTGATGCTGGAGAAAGAGCCATTGAAAAGGCTTAGAGGGAAGAGCACCCACTGTTCACAGAGAGCCTAGAAGAGCACCTCTTCCCTCCAGTCAGACTACAAAAGCCCTGTAATTCTAAAGTCTTGCCTCAGTAGTAAGGAACAAATAGCTCTAGCTTAGATACAGCTGTCTCATTTAACAAACCCTAAATTCAAAAGCGAGACCCAAAAAGATCCATCAGCTTCCAAGTTTCTTAAATGCATCCCATATAACAAGCTAAGTATTTTATGGGAATTCAAAAATATCCAGCATCCAACTAGTTAAAATTCACACATCTGGCATCCAACCAAAAGTTTGCAGGCATGCAAAGATACCACCCAAATGAGCATGCAAAGATACCACCCAAATGAGAAAAAAAATCACTGTCACAGATTTAAAATAGAAAATGACTCTAAAACAGTATTCTGTATACCTGTACTTCATACATTCAAAAAGTTAAGTGGCATGAAAAACATTAAAAAAAAAAAGACCTAAAATAAACTTCTGAAGATGAAAATCTCAATGTCTGAAATGAAAAACACGCTAGATGAGGGACATCCCTGATGGTCCAGCGGGTAAGACTCCACACTCCCAATGCAGGGGGCCTGTGTTCAATCCCCGGTCAGGAAACTAGACACCACGTCTGCCGCAACGAAGAAGCCCCTATGCCGTGACAAAGGCCCTGTGAGCCACAATTAAGACTCAGTACAGTGAAAATAAATAATAAAGAAAAGATATTTAAAGAAAAAAATACACTAGATGGGATTAACAACAGATTTAAAAGATTGGTGAACTAGAAGACTGAGCAACAGAAACTATCCAAAAGGAAACAGAGAAATAAAATCTTTTCAATGAATGGAGCATCAGTGAGCTGCGGGACAACTTCAGGCAGACTGACATACATGTATAACAGGACTCCCCAAAGAGGATAAGGGACAAAAAAATATTTGAAGAAGCAATGGCCCCCCAAATGTTTGATTTTTATAAAAATTATAAATCCGCATATTGAAAAAGCTCAAAACACAGACATGTCATAATCAAATTGCTAAAAAAAAAAAAGATAAAGAAAAAAAATTTTTAAGCAACCAGACAAAAAAAGACACATTAAACAGAGACAAACAAAAATAAGGATAATAACAGATTTCTCAGCAGAAACAATGTCAGCAAAAAGGCAGGGGACTGACATCTCAGAAGCACTGAAGAATAAAACTCCCATCCTAGAATTCTATACCCAGCATAACTATTTTCAAAACAAAGGTGAAATACTTTTCAGACACAGAACAAAAGCTAAAAGATTTCCACAGCAGAAGAGTAGCGCTATAAGAACTATTAAAGGAAGTCCTTCAAGTGGGAGGAAAAATGAACACAAAAAACAGAAATCTGGACGCAGAAAGTGAAGCACAGTTAGTTAATGGTAACTGCGTGTGTAAGTACATGGCTTTTTTCTTATTATTTAAATATCTTTAAAAGATAACTGAACATTTAAACATAAATAAAAATAAAAACAACGTTATTACAGTAAAATATATGACAAAAGCTCAAAAGTTGGGAGGGGAGAAATGGAATATCAATTGCATCTTAATAAAGCTGTTAAAAAAATTAAAGAATGGATAAAATAATATCTAAAGATTCCTCCAAGCAAAAGTTTCTAATGTTATATTTCAAAAAATCCTCATTCTCCTCCCAGGCTCTTCCTACCCACCCACCCCCTCGCCCCCACGGCTTATGGGATCTTAGTACTCTGACCGGGAACTGAACGTACGCACTCGGCAGTGATCACACAGCCCCAATCACTGGACTGCCAGGGATTCCTCTACATTCTCTTCCTTTAAAAAAAAAAGTGTAAAAATCTCCCTATTTTGCTATACATTTTTTTTGTATGCATATCTAAGCATTGAAAAAAAATTAGAGGGTTTTCTAATATACCTTTCTCCTGAAACTTCACTAAAACAGAGAGAAACAAAATATTTAAAGAAATAATAAGGAAATTCATAAAATAAAACAGAAGCTGTGGAAACAGTGATCAAGAGTCATGCATCAATTCTCCGTCTCCCAAAATATTTAATAACTTAACATCAAGGAAAAGACTGAAACTGAACAATGTGAAGGGGAGATACGAAATCTTAAGCCTTGGAAAGACTCAAAAAATGAGAGGCACAAACAACCGTGAAAACATGCTTTAGGGTGAGACTAAAAACAGAAGGAAGGGGTTAAAGTCTATTTAAGAAACAGTCGTAACCCCAAATTCTCTCTTTCCACTTGAGGAGACATATACCTTGCCCCAGCTGACCCTTACAAAGAAATCTGGGGAGAAGCTCTGCACTGAAGCTTAGGAGGCTCATGAGAGGAGCTGCTGACAGCCGGGGGGGTGGGTGGAGTGAATGTTGACAGATGTAAGAATGCAAAGTAACTTCTGAACAGCTGAGAGCATTAGCCTCTGGAAGTGAAAATGAGCAGATGGAGGACTAGGTCATGTTAGAAGCCTTCCGTTACCACTGGCCTTTTAAACTGCATTCATGCATTATTTTTAAATCTTGAACTTATATCATTTTGACAAAAGTCATTCTAACTGGATTATCAGACTACACATCAAAGTTTCCATTTCACTGTTTGTTAGTTTGTAAGTCTTTTTCTTCCCTACCTTCTTTCCACCTGGCTTCTCCACAGTGAAAACCTCACTCCAGATCTGAATTCCGGTGGTTTCTGGGTCAGAGCCCCCTCGCCATGAAAACCCTGTCAACGGTTCTTCTGGGTCACCTAACCAGTTTGAATGGCCACCTTCCTTCTGTAGGAGAAATAAGAAATTTCCATTAAAACTTATTCAAGTAACTTTACACATCAAGGATAACTCATGAGGTGAGTTTGCTCTTTTGGACACAAGAGTCTCCACTTTCCAATTTGAAATGAAGTAACTCTACCTTACCTGGAAATATAAGTATCGTAGCATGAAGTCCAGAAAGAAGGACTTGCCCTTTCGGAAGGCACCAGCCACTGACACCACCACCACGTCAAGCTCTCGGATGTGGTCCTGTAAGAGGATGCTGGCCAAGGCTTTCTCTTCTAGCTCAAAGGAATGTTGGTCTTTCTGAACCAAAACAACCTGCACTGGACAAGGCTTTCCACTCTCCATAGCATCACCTATGTTGTTATAGAGATTAAAAAAAAAAGTTTCAAATATATGTATTTTTAGCATGCTGCTAAGTCGCTCCAGTCATGTCCGACCCTATGCAACCCCATAGACGGCAGCCCACCAGGCTCTCCCGTCCCTGGGATTCTCCAGGCAAGAATACTAGAGTGGGGTGCCACTGCCTTCTCCAATGCATTAAAGTGAAAAGTGAAAGTGAAGTCGCTCAGTCGTGTCCGACTCTTAGCAACCCCATGGACTGCAGCCCACCAGGCTCCTCCATCCATGGAATTTTCCAGGCAAGAGTACTGGAGTGGGTTGCCATTAGCATGGAAGAGTAAAAAGTTTTTAAACAGAGCACAAATGCACCCAACCATTAAAAAAAAAAAAGACAAATTAATTAGATTTCACTAAAATTAAGACTTTTGTTCATTAAAAGATATCATTAAGGGAGTAAAAATGCAAGTTACAGGCTAAAAGAAAATATTTTAACACCTAAATCCAAAGGACTCATATCCAGAATCATTAGAGAAATCCCAAAGAAAAAGACAACTATTCCACCTTTAAGAAGAGTAATAAGCAAAAGATTATGAACAGGCATTTAATTTAAAAAGGATATCCAAATGGTCAATAATCATACGAAAAGGTTCTATACCATTACTTAACAAAGAAATGTAAATCAAAACCATAAGGAGATACCACTACTTGCCCATCAGAGAGGTACAACTGTAATTCTCATGCACTCTGATGGGAATGGAACGGCTCTGAAAAGCTGTTAGGCAGTAACTACTAAAACTAAACCTAACTTTAACCCAGCCAATTCCACTCCTAGGTATATACCTAAGAGAAATGAATGTGTATATCCATCAAAAAACATACACACAAGAGTGTTCATATCAGCTTCATTCAAAATGGTCCCAAACTGAAAATAAACCAAAGTCCACCAAGAGCAGAAAGGGCACCTGCCACTGCCAAGCCTTTCACATACATCATTTTACTTAATGCTTAGAACTCTACCAAGCAAATAATATCGCTCCATTTTAAAAATAAAGAAACTAAGGCCTACAAAGTAACAGGTCCCAACAAGTCCTGGAGAAAACTTGAAAAGATCTGTAGGGACTATGCTTTGCAGATCACTCTTAAAAACCTAGTCAAGGTTTTAGAGGCAAGCAATTCTTTAGCTCAAAATTAACACTAACTCGTAGTTTCTCTTCTAGAGTTAGAAACACAAAGATATTCTTTCAAATTCAGAGCCACTTAGCTATGTGGATTTATGGAAAGTATACCAAAAAACAAAACAAAACAAAACAAAGCAGCAGTGGAGCCTATGAAATGAAGCAAAGCACTACTTCCTGTACTAAAGGAGATGTTCTTAGGCAGTTAAAAGGACACCTGTTGTTGTTAAGTCACGTCCGATTCTTTGTGACCCCACGGTCTAGATGGAACTCTCCAGGTAAGAATACTGGAGTGGATTGCCATTTCCTTCTCTAGGAGATCTTTCCTACCCAGGGATCAAATCCATGTTTCCTGCATTAGCAAGCAGATTCTCATAACTGGGTATTTAATGAATATTAGGAAATTATGAATGAGTAAGGCAATGCCAAAGAATGTTCAAACTACCACACAATTGCACTCATCTCACACGCTACTAAAGTAATGCTCAAAATTCTCCAAGCCAGGCTTCAGCAATACATGAACCGTGAACTTCCAGATGTTCAAGCTAGTTTTAGAAAAGGCAGAGGAACCAGAGATCAAACTGCCAACATCTGCTGGATCATCGAAAAAGCAAGAGGGTTCCAGAAAAACATCTATTTCTGCTTTATTGACTATACCAAAGCCTTTGACTGTGTGGATCACAATAAACTGTGGGAAATTCTGAAAGACATGGGAATACCAGACCACTTAACCTGCTTCTTGAGAAATCTGCATGCAGGTCAGGAAGCAACAGTTAGAACTGGACATGGAACAACAGACTGGTTGAAAATAGGAAAAGGAGTACGTCAAGGCTATATATTGTCACCCTACTTATGTAACTTATATGCAGAGTACATCATGAGAAACGCTGGGCTGGAAGAAGCACAAGCTGGAATCAAGATGACCGGGAGAAATATCAATAACCTCAGATATGCAGACACCACCCTTATGGCAGAAAGTGAAGAGGAACTAAAAAGCCTCGTGATGAAAGTCAAGTGGAGAATGAAAAAGTTGGCTTAAACTCAACATTCAGAAAACGAAGATCATGGCATCTGGTCCCATCACTTCATGGGAAATAGATGGGGAAACAGTGGAAACAGTGTCAGACTTTATTTTGGGGGGCTCCAAAATCACTGCAGATGGTGACTGCAGCCATGAAATTAAAAGATGCTTACCCCTTGGAAGGAAAGTTATGACCAACCTAGATAATATATTAAAAAGCAGAGACATTACTTTGCCAACAAAGGTCCATCTAGTCAAGGCTATGTTTTTTCCAGTAGTCATGTATGGATGTGAGAGTTGGACTGTGAAGAAAGCTGAGTGCCAAAGAATTGATGCTTTTGAACCGTGGTGTTGGAGAAGACTCTTGAGAGTCCCTTGGGCTGCAAGGAGATCCAACCAGTCCATTCTAAAGGAGATCAGCCTTGGTGTTCTTTGGAAGGAATGATGCTGAAGCTGAAACTCCAGTACTTTGGCCACCTCATGCGAAGAGTTGACTCACTGGAAAAGACCCTGATGCTGGGAGGGATTGGGGGCAGGAGGAGAAGGGGACGACAGAGGATGAGATGGCTGGATGGCATCACCTACTCGACGGACATGAATTTGAGTGAACTCCAGGAGTTGGTGATGGACAGGGAGGCCTGGCGTGCTGCAATTCATGGCGTCGCAGAGTCAGACACGACTGAGTGACTGAACCGAACTGAATTAGAAAACAAAACCATGTTTTAGTGGATTATTGCTTAGAAGGAGGCTAAGTTAAAAAAAAAAAAAAACTAATGAATTTTAAGTAAATTGAAAAACAAATATTAAGTTGAGCATAGTAGCTGCTGCTGCTAAGTCACTTCAGCATATTAGAGATAGCTAGATATGGCCAAAATCATATATATGGTCCCAGAAACCCTTTCATCTGGGAAGCACGAAAGGCTGAATGATGATAGCAGGCAAAGTAGACAAAACAGGCTGACTGCCAGACTCTACCCCTGAAGTAAGCACTGCTGCTCATTTTTTAAACTTACAGTATCAGACAGCAACAAAAGGCTGGCCATTTTTCACTTTTTTTGCGAACTACTGGAAAATAACCTGTATCTATAGATTAAATGTGATGCTGGCATTGTAATACACAGATACTCACACTTTTCTTTCCCATTTTTTCCCATTATAAAAAAACATTTTTGTGAATAATCTTTTGGAGTTCTTACTGACATAACAGCAGGTGAATCCGGGGCATGAAGACCTTCAATCTTTCATATAAAAGAACAAATGAAAACAATTTATTCACACCTTATGGATAAGGCACGGGGTTGAGTGCTATGCAATACTCAAAGCAGTACCAAAGTCCCTGAGATGGCTGGTTGCTCCCCCAGCATCCGTTTTTCTCCTGCTGCTATGGTAATATTTTTAGCTAGGCATATAAATACTCAGAAGAAACACATTTCCAAACCAACCCTGTATGTAGGGTATCACTGTGTGCCTAAGTTCTGACTGGAGATGACACAGCAACTTTCAGATCATGCATCTTCCCCCCTTCTTGCTGGCTGGATCCAAAAGTAGGAGCAAGTCACCCTGGACCAGGCGTGTGAGGGTGACACCTCAGGAATATCAGAGCAACCAGAGAGGTAGGGCTGAGGACTTCAGTGGCGCAAAACTGCCACTGCTGGCTCACTTTCACATGAGAGGAAAATGTCTACCTTGTTTAAGTCACTTATTTGGAGTGTCTGAGAGACAGCCAAACCGAGTCATCCAGGACTTCACAATTAACTTCATGGTACTGGGTCTTTCCATCTCATCTATTTCACCATTAAAGTTTATTGAGCAATGTGAATTTCCAACAGAAAGCAGGCACACAATAAACAATTGTTAAATAAGAACATATGTATGTATAATAAGAACATACGTATGTAATACAGTTGAAAGCTACCACCCACCCTTAAGGATGCAGGTAGTACTGTCAGGGCAACAGGCACGGAAGATAACGTTACCTGGACTACAAACAAGACAGAAAAATTCCGTGACAGAAATACATGCAGTTGTATGCAATGAACTGCACTTCAAGAAAAGATGAAGACCACTAAGGACAGTTGGAAAAGAAAAAAAAAAAAAAGATAAAACCTTTCCCCATCTCTTCCTCTTTCTGCCTATATTAAAGTGAAAAGGAAGAGAACCAGGCTATATTTAGTTGAGGGAGCTGGGGAGATCCTGCATTTCTCTCTAACAGTACACTAGGCACATAGGACATTAAAAGATCTTGGTTTGGGTCCACTTAAGGGAAAAACCATTTTGAACTATACACATCAATAATTCAAACACAGGTGCTCACTTTTCACCATACCATGTTTATCTCTCACTTCCTAAGACAATAAAACTAAATTATTGATCATCCAAGTAAAAATCTTATTTTTAGGTATCATGTAAATATCCTTTGTTCATTTATCTTTGCATCTCAGATCCCCCCAATCCCGTAAAGCCCTTAATCAAAACCTCAGGGCCCTCTCCTTTAGCCATGCCAGCTTCCAACATTTCCTGCCTATCAGGTTGATCATTCAAGTCAACATCTCCAGAGTGTTGCTTTGAATTGTCACCTCATTCCCTAGGGCTGAACACCTTCATTACAGTACATAAACATAACATGACAGCAACTACGTAAGAAAGCTATCAAAAACATTTTATGGATTGATGGCTCAAAGCTAAAATCTTAATTCCGTAAGTCAAAGCCTTTCACCATTCACCCTGCTGCCTTGGTTTCTGTTATTCTGTATTCTCCTCATCCTCCGCAGTAAATTTATACTCCTCCTAGGAGAAAGTTAGGATCCACATGCTGTTCTAACCTCAAAATTTCAAATATACAGCCTATTCAACTATTTGTTTCCACGGCCTGAAATGTGCCTTCCGCTCAACTCCAGCCAACACTTGCTCGTCCTTCATCACTCACCTGCACCCTCCCTCAGGCCTGACCTCCCACCCAGTCCTCTCACAGCTCATCACTTTACACGAAAAAGCAATCAACAGAGTCCACAGGGCTTGAATCCTTACTCTCTTACCTCCAGAATGTAAGATCTATGAGGACAGAAAATTTTGTCTCTTGTTCAATGCTATGTCCCCTAAGAACCAGAACAGTGCCCACAGACAGGAGACATCCAGTATACACTTGCATAATAAAGAAGCAAACTCCACCTCTTAGTCACAATGTGACTGTGGATAAACATCTAACCATTTGTAGTTCCATTTATTTATAAAATGAATACCATCTCAAAGCAACAAGTGTCTGACGCAAACTGCGAGCGTGCTCAGTCACATCCGACTCTTTGCAACCCCACGAGCGGCAGCCTGCCAGGCTCCTCTGTCCATGGGATTTCCCAGGCAAGAATACTGGAGTGGGTTGCCATTTCCTTCTCCAGGGGATCTTCCCAACCCAGGGATCAAAACCAGGTCTCCTGTGGCTCCTGCCTTAGGAGGTGAATTCTTTAACACTGAGCCACCTGTGAAGCCCGTATGACACATATTATGGACTCAATCTTCCTATTTCTGCTACTAGTAAATACTATTGGGAGGTGGGGGGGGGGGGGTTGAGGAGGGAGGGGACATATGTACACCTATGGCTGATTCATGCTGATGTATGACAGAAACCAACACAATGCTGCAAAGCTATTATCCTTCAATTTAAAATAAATTAATTTTAAAAAGACTACTAGCACATACTATTATTCTACCTGGGGCTTCCCTTGTACTCAGCTGGTAAAGAATCCACCTGCAATGCGGGAGACCTAGGTTCGATCCCTGGGTCAGGAAGATCCCCCTGGAGAAGGGAAAGGCTGCCCACTCCAGTATCCTGGCCTGGAAAATTCCATGGACTATATATTGCCCATGGAGTCTCAAAGAGTCAGACACCACTGAGTGATTTTCACTGATTACTCCACTCATTACAACTTTATATCGTAATGAGCTCCTGGGGAGTAAGGAAACTGTCACGCTCAGGCCCAGCACCTACCTTAGAATAATAGCTTCCTAGTATCGTGAACACTAAATCTAACAGTGCACGCGAAGAATTGCGGTAAAAGTCAGTTTCTTCCCTTCCTCCTCCCAGTCTCCTTTCTGTCACTGTCGGCCTCCTTCAAGTCTGTCTTCATGCACTCATTCCCTTCTCATCACCTTGCCATCTGAGTTTCCTCTCAGTCTCTCTGTTGAAACCGCTCTCTAGCCCATCAGTGACCTCACCTCCCAAATGCAATAGGCCTTTCTTGATTCCCACTCAACCCTAACTGGTGATAAAACACACTGGCCCACAACTTCTAACACTTCTTAAAAGCTTTGGACTCTACAACAGTGCCCACTCCTTCCCTTCCAGCCTCTTATCAACCTCTTTTCAGCCAGTGATACCCACCAATGCCGCTTAAGCCTTGTGCAGTTCTCATCCTCTCCCTGATTGAGCTCTCTACTCATTAATTTCACTGAAATTAGTGAAATCAGTCGTGTCTGACTCTTTGCAACCCCATGGACTACACAGTCCATGGAATCCTCCAGGCCAGAATACTGGAGTGGTTAGTCTTTCCCTTCTCCAGGGGATCTTCTCAACCCAGAGATCGAACCCAGGTCTCCTGCATTGCAGGTGGATTCTTTACCAGGTGAGCCACAAGAGAAGCCCATTAATTAATTAATTTCACTACACCCTCTACTTTGGTGATGCAACTTCATTCATTTCTAACCTGGACTTGGGTTCAAATGTGCAACTGCCTAAGGCACACATTCACCTGGATACTCCACCATCAGCCCACTCTCGGAGGAGTACTGTATAGAAATAAATGGGTGTAAGAGTCAGAGGACAAGTTCCTGTTCCAGTTCTCCCACTAACAACCCGTGTGATTCTAGGCATGTCCAGCCTTCAGTCTCAACAGTAAAATGAGTCAAGATTAAACCTCTACCATTTTATAACTCTGAATATAGTATCATTAGTCATTTGGTATCATCAAAGTGAATCCTGTCAGCTACTCCACTCTTTCAAATCTCTGCCTTTCAGCCTCCACAGCTTTCCTGACTCATAGGCAATGTACCACCAAACACTATCATCTCTTCCTTCTGTAACTTCAGCTCCTGGTTTGGCAAACATGGTTATGCAAGTGAAGGAGTATGTAGAGGAGAGAGGCCTTCCTAACAGTCAGGAAAGGCCAGACTTCAGGGCCCAGTTTCGCACTCACTGTAACAGCATGAGTAAATCATTTCACTTACCTATGTCTCAGTTTCTTCTACAAAATCAGGCGGTTAGGTAAAGCCATTTTCCAGCTCTAAAACTCGATGCTTCTTCAACAACTGAAAACTTCCTGAATATCCAAA
The DNA here is from genome assembly GCF_016772045.2 of Ovis aries. Lineage (NCBI taxonomy): Eukaryota > Metazoa > Chordata > Mammalia > Artiodactyla > Bovidae > Ovis > Ovis aries. Next base: position 38,489,253 of record NC_056074.1, read on the forward strand.
TTGGCCAAACTTGTTACGGAACCTATTCATGCTTTGGTTTAACTTAAATTGTATAGGCCTGGCTAAAGAACAGATCAAAATTCATGATAAAAAAAGCAACTTGCACAGGAAGGACTCCACAAAAGACTTGAGGCTTTTTTTAAGGGAGAGAGAGACACCCCATTTGCAGTGAAATTACTTCCATTTCTCTGGAATCATACTGGAGATCTAACCTCCAGGGATGGTACTAGAAAAACCTTTAAGTGGTAACCTTATATGCCTTCTCCCTTAGCAAAGTAATCATTTTCCAAGTTGACATTTTCTGAGTAACGCTCACTTAATATGAACAATTAATATCTGTTTAGTATATGAAGAGTTCATGCTTTATTATGTTCACGTACATGAACAACAGATGTGACATTTTATATACATACAAAAGATACGGCCTGACCAGTCATATCTATCCTCAGTATACACTTTTTTTTTTTGGGGGGGGGGGGCTCCCAGTTCCCAGACCATCCGTTTACATTTAAGTAAACTTATAAACCTAAGTTTAGGAAAAATTGAAGTTTAGTGAGCTTAAAATCTAATTTTTTAAAAAAAAAGGTGAGTGGTGAAACTATTATACTGCTAATTATCAGTGCTGTAAATAGCTCAAAGTAACACTGTATCAGTCATCATTTCAAAGTATGTAGAAATGTTGAAAATATTTGGATAATTATAAAGGATTCCAATAATTGACATGGACGTTTTTTCCAAATACTTTTAAAGCACTGATTTAGCCTCTCCTTTTTAATACACACCTTAATCCAGATTAACCACTAGGTTTAAATATGCTTATTTAATCGATGTATAATTGGACTCAGTGGACATGAGTTTGAGCAAACTCCAGGAAATGGTGAAGGACAGGGAAGCCTGGCATGCTGCAGTCCGTGGGGTCGCAAAGAGCTGAACACAACTAGGCAACTGAACAACTTCACCAAAAGGACAGACAAACAGAATGGCTGAAAGACTAACAAGTGAAATTATTACTGGGAAAGATTTGTAGAGACTATGGAAACTACAACGCTAATTCATCCTGCTGCTGCTGAGTCGCTTCAGTCGTGTCCGACCCTGTGCGATCCCATAGGCAGCAGCCCACCAGTCTCCCCCGTCCCTGGGATTCTCCAGGCAAGAACACTGGAGTGGGTTGCCATTGCCTTCTCCAATGCAGGAAAGAGAAAAGTGAAAGTGAATCGCTCAGTCGTGCCCAACTCTTAGCGACCCCATGGACTGCAGCCCACCAGGCTCCGCTGTCCCTGGATTTTCCAGGCAAGAGTCCTGGAGTGGGGTGCCACTGCCTTCTCGATTTCTGAATTTTTAAAGGACAGAAGACCACGTAGCAGCACAGGCTAAACAGAAGCAGATGAGACAACTGAATTCTAAGTGGCCTTCCCAACCCTGGGAAACACACATTTTAAGGAACAAGTTCTATCAGGAAAAGCATTATGGGGGAAAGAAGTTTAAATGCTCCTCAAATATTTGAAAACAGTGATAAACTCAACGAAACCAGTTATTTGGAAGCAATAATTGCTATTTCAGGTAATTCAGACAGAAGTTAGTAGATCAATTGAACAGTTTAGACCAGGGTTTCTCAACCTCAGCACCACTGGTATTTTGGGTGGATAACTCTGTTACGGGGAACTATCCCACTCACTGTAGGATATTTAGCAGCATCTCTCACCTCTTCTCACCAGGTACCAATCGCACTCCCTCTTGGGAGACTCATACACGCCTCCAGGCATTGCTAAGTGTCCCAACCAGGCAAAACCACCCTGGGTTAAAAACCACTGGGGCAGAGCGCGCCTCAGTTCTCATCCTTCCTGTCCAGAGAGTTCTGAAAAGTAAATCCTAACTATACTTAAAGAAACATTTCACTGAGCAGCGTGCATGACTCAGGGTAAAGTTATGACCTGAGTTTTCCAGTCTCCTTTTGAAATACCACAGTTTCTAAAGAGCAAAAGCAACACACCCAAAAACAGAAGCATACCATTTTCATGCCTTGTTCTTGCTGGCAGTCTTTTAAAGTTCCCAATTCACAAAGAACGCCAAAGAAAACACATCATCACATACAAAGGTACCGGGAAACTCTCAGCCAACTCTAGAACTCCTGGGTGTGGCTCCTTTTTGCTGATGGTGGGAGTGCCTTTTGTCTCAAGGTAGTATACTGGTAGATACACATATTTCAAAGGTTGTTTCCACGAAAATACTATTTAAACACAACTCAATAGAATACTAGGGGAAACTGACATTCTAATTAATTAAAAGTTTACAAGGAAGATTATTTTCATCTGTCGTAGAAAATTTTTGTATTTTAGCACAGGTAGTGGTCTGGTCACTAAGTCATGCCCAACTCTTGAAAGTCCATGGACTGTAGCCTGCCGGGTTTCTCTGTCCATGGAATTCTCTTGGCAAGAATACTGGAGTGGGTTGCCATTTCCTTCTCCAGGGGATCTTCCCAACCAGGATTGGAACCCAGGTCTCCTGCACTGCAGGCAGATTCTTTACCTACTGAGCTATGAGAGAAGCCTCCACAGAATGCTTAGCGCACAGAATGTTGAACAAAAGCACTTTTTCTAAGTCAATTAAGAATTCTGCAGTGCTTCATGGATTTATGAAAATCAATTACGTCAGAAATGCAGAGACCGAATCTAAAAATGAGAAAACATCTTTTTAATAGAAAGAATTCAATATTCACCTTATTTGACTTTACCCTAAAAATAAGACCACCACCAAAATCAACCTGGTTACCTGAAGGTTTTAATTATCTGTATTCCAGTTGAATAAGACTTTCTTAACTGGCAATATTTGATTTGGATTCCTCATCATTTCAAAACATAAAGAATGAATCTACTTCTCTGCTTTTTCACATACTATGTCTGTAAAATCTACTTTCTAATTTGTAATATACTTTAGCCTCCCTATGGACTGTAGCCCGCCAGGCTCTTTTTTTCATGGGATTTTTCAGGCAAGAATATTGGAGTAGGTTGCCATTTCCTCCTCCAGAGGATCTTCCCAACTCAGGGATGGAACCCCTGTCTCCTGTCTCCTGCATTGCAGGCAATCGGATTCTTTACCAGCCAAGCCACTGGGGAAACCAGAAGAGTAACAACTCAATACAAAAATACTGACATTACAAACTATACTTCCTATAATGCAACAAATCAATTCAAATTAAGCAACAACCTATAGGGAAATTTGATTATCTATTAATATAAAAATTAAGTTGCTTGGGTTTTAGGAGCTTTTTCACTACTGCCTGGCTCCTCAATGAGTTAAATTGGAATCTGTGAGTTAGCTCCAAGCATTGGCAGGTTTTTAAAAACCCAAGTTATTCTAAAGCGCAGCAGAGCTGGGAACCACAGCTCTATAGCAACTAAAAGATTTTTTTTTCCTTTTAACTAAAAGCTTTCCCATCATGTTTCCCCCTTGATATTTTTTAGAGAATATGCTTTTAGAATCTCAAAGTCAGGAAAATGTTTTAAAATTCAGACTAACTTTAAACTATAGTTGTGTTGTTTAAACAATTTCTCAACATGAAACACAAGGCCACAGAAACTTTAAAGGCATGCCTAGTCATCAGAGGTAAATTTTAAACCAATTCTCAAACAAGTTCACACGCCCAAGGGTTCCCTAATATTTCAAAGAAATATTAAGACTATATGACCAAATTGTGAGTAATGGCTACCACTGAGGAACTGGGGAGGTAGGGAAGACTTTACATTTCTTCTTACAAGTCTCCATCATTTCATTTTAAATAATTAGTGAGTATATCTTCTATGACTTAGGAATCATAAAAATGAAAAAATGCATGTGCTACACCTTAGAAAACCAATTCTACAAAGGCCTATTCTAAACAGGGAAGCCTGGTATGCTGCAATCTATGGGGTCACAAAGGATGGGACACGACTCAGCAACTGAACAAGCCCTGTTTAGTGAAAACTAGGACAATTATGCTAGCACACATCATCACATTTCTTTTCTGCTACTACTTTTCTTAACTTTATGACTCCAGTAAGACAGTAAACAATAGCTAATAAAACAACCTGCTCTGGGAAACTAATGCCTCATTAGGTAGAGATCTTCAGTCAAGCGTTTCCTTGACAGGTGTTAAAGCAGCAAAAGAGATTTCGACACTATGAGCTACTTTCTGTGGGGACTGAAAAAAAAAGCACTCATTTGAAATTCAACACTGCAATGCTGAATACGTATCTTGGCTTAAAACTACATAGGTTTCGATTCTCCAAAAGCCAGCCAGAATGGGAAACCGTTTTTGGTCCGTTAGTTCTTTTCTCTCCTTCCCAAAACATTCTACCCAACTTCGTGTTCAAATTTCAGGGCTGAGATTTACTGAAGAGTCTTCAATGTTCTGTTGTTGCCTTTAGATTTCGCAAATGAAACGTCTGGCCATTTCAACAGAACCCACAGCAAACAAAAATAAAGTCAGGTAAAATGATAGATGAAATCAAAACCCACGAATTTATGGTGACCATTTGTTTTTATTTAATACTTTCACTATTCGTTATGTCCTCAAGAAAGCAAAAGAACGTATTGTACCACACGTACTAAAAAAACTTCTTAAAAATCAATTTAGGCCACATTCTATTATCTCCTTTAGGGAGATAAGTGTGGGTTGAAAATCAACCTTCCTAATACTTCTTGTAACTCAAGGTCGTTAGGATAAAAATAGTTTCCAACTCAAAGACACTTCGCAGCCTCCACAGCTTTTTGAAAGGTTGAACAATACGGCATCTATATTTTCTCAGCTCCCTGGGCCCGTTAACAAGGCCAGAGCCACTCGGCCCGCGAGTGTGCGAAGCGCCCAGGAAGGAAGGGGCCCGCAGCCAAGAGCGCCCAGCTCAACCAGGGCGGGGCCCGCGGGGCAAAGCCTTGGAACGACGCCCCGGGACCACCGACACTCGGGGCCGCCCCAGGCGAGGAGGGGAGGCGCCAGGCGGGCGGCAGCAGCCCCAAGGGGCACTAACAGTCTCCCCCGAGCGCAGGGCCCGACCTCCGACGGTGGCCGAGGAAGGCCCCGCCCGTGCCCTACCGTCCCGACCCCGCGAGCAGCCCCTGGACCCGAATAAGCCGGCCAAGGGACACCAAGGAGGGGCGCGCGCTCCCAACCCCGGGACGAGGAAGGGTGGCGGCGCGGGCGTGCGGTCTCCTCGGAGCTACAGCAGCGAGGGCGGTGGAGGTGGCCACGGAGCGGGCTCGGGGGCAATCGGGCGCCTCACCTGCTCCTCCCGATGCAGCCGCTCGCTGAGGGGACAACATGGAGCCTCCGCCTCCAGCAGAAGCAGCAGGGGCGCAAAAAGGGCAGGGCTGGGGCGGGAACGAACCAGGCCCTGGAGGCGGGAAACGGGCGTGGCCTGGGCTCGAACAGAAACTAGCGAGGACCGGCGCGCGAAGCCGCGAGAGAGCGAGAACACAGAGGGTTGGCAAGGGTCGACCGAGGCGCAGCGAGCGCCTAGCGGACTGGGGCGGGAAAGCGCACGCGGCAGAATCCCGCCACCGCCCGACGCGAGTGCGCGTGCGCTGGAGTCAGACTCTCGGTCTGGAATACCTGGGGCTGCGCCCTGGGAGCTACGGTCCCTTGGGAATTGTAGCCCCTCGTTCTCTGGTAACCCGCCAGCGGTTCCCGTTTGGCGAACTCATCCGGGGCGGGGAGGAAGCGGAAGAGAGGGACTGGGATTGTCGCGGCTCTTCGACGACTGAACTACAACTCCCAGCAGGCCATGCGGGGAGAACCGAGCCGGCCAGTGGTCCCCGCCCAGCTTAGTCTTGAGGCCAGGCCCAGGTCCGAGGCCTTGGTGGAACCGGCATCAGACCCCCACCGGCCGCGTTTGAGAGGGTTTCGATGTTTAACGCTGGCCGGAGCCATAGGTAGGCGGCACTCTACCCTAAGGACCGAAGGGAGGCCTCAACCACGGATGACGTGAGCATCACTGGTTTTTTAAATGATTTTGACTTCACAAGGAGAGGAGGGCGTGACTTCATTATCACCATTACAGCTACTCCCGATATTCCTGTCTGCCCAAGCCTGATGGCCCACCATCGCTACTCTTAACAGCTAACATAAGAACTTCTAGGGAAAGTCCTTCCACTGGCTTTGTTCTTTCTAAGCTATGGCCGTATTTTTTAAACCTCTGGCTTCCTGGAGCTTGTCTTGAAGTTGCTTTGGCAATGACACTTACTTAAACTGTATGGTAGATCAATACAAAACACGGTTCTCCAAAAATGCTTTTATTCACACTCATATGTGATTGCAAAACTGGCAGTTGTCACAATTGAAGAGTATTGTTATTTTGGATTTGTTGGGGTAGGGACAGTTGTCTTGGGGGTAAGTAGCTGATGAGAGGCTAAAGTGTCTGTCGCCACCACCAGCACCACCTCTTGCATCACCCTTGCTTCATTCACTTGACACATAATTCCACTTTCTTCTGTCTTACCTTTTATAACCTACCCAGAACCTCCTTCCAGCCATCTCTAGGCTGTGCTATGCCCTTGATCTGTGTTTCATTCCCAGAGTGATTAGGCCAGCAGTGAAGAAGTAAAGATAATTCTACCTAAAGTTACCTAAAGAGGTCCTGTTTTGTTTTCTTTTCCCCTGCTCCTTCTGATTCTCTGCAAACTCTCCAGATTATTTAAATACCTCCTCCAGGCATTTTATGCGAATCTAGATTCAAGCTAAAGTAACTGACCAAGGAGAAACTAGATGTGAATATCAGGACAAGTGGTTACCTGGGTTTCACATTGTCTGCACAGAAAGCAGGACCTGCAAGATGTTACACAAATCCAAGGCGTATGCGGCATGCTCTGAGAAAGGGGCCAGAGACTAATGACTTGTCACAATTGCAATAAACAATTTAAGAAGTTAAATTGAACATGGTGGTGATGAGCATATAGTGTTAGTCATTCAGTCATATCCAACTCTTTGCAACCCCATGGATTCCTCCATCCAGGAGGCTCCTCCATCCATGGGATTTCCCAGGCAAGAATACCTGAGTGAGCTGCCATTTCTCCAGGGAACTTCCCAACCCAGGGATCGAACCTGAGTCTCCTGCATTGCAGGCATACTCTTACCATCTGAGCTATCAGGGAAACCCCTATACTTCCCTTCCCATCCTTCTCTATAAGACTGCTCAACATCTAACTTCTGTTTTACTTTTCTTTTTGTTTGTGTCTTCCCATTAGAACATAATTTACAAACAGACAGGAATTTTTGTTTGTGTTCACTGCTTGTATCTCCAGTGCCCCCAAACAGTGCCAGGCAGAAAGTAGAAACTCAAATACTTACTGAAAGGATAAATAAAGAAAGTGCATGTTACACGTAACACTACCCACTCTCTCTTTTTGTTCCTTTAATACTAAATATCTAATTTTTGCTTTTGAACAACATACCCTGTTCTAATTTGTGGTAGTCACTCAGTCGTGTCCAACTCTTTGTGACTCCATGGGCTATAGCCTGCCAGGCTTCTCTGTCCATGGGATTCGCCAGGCAAGAATATTGGAGTGGTTTGCCATTTCCTTCTCCACTGTTCTATTTTAAGGGTTCCCAATAGAGATACATTGAAATGCACCCTGTCAGGAAGTGACAGCAAATACTGACATTACATCTTGCTCAGTATAACATCATCAAGGTCAATGTCAGCACCTCAGCCTTCTGCATATATTGTAGAAGTTTTTGGCACTCGGAACAACACAATACAAACGATAGGTAGACTTTAGGATTAGTCCCAACTCAAAAAACAACTCCTGTAAACAAGAAGCCTGTTTTGTTATTACTGTTTCCTTCTCAAGTACTCATGGTTATCGAAACCCTGGAGATAATATAGTATGACCAGAGGCTGAGCTTTCCTTGTGGTTTTCAAGAAGTAGGTGACATATAGATATGTTTGAATGGTCAAGGCCACTGCCTTTGTGGTCAGACTGACCTGGTTCTGAACTCTAGCTCACTAGGTGTACAGTTGGGTGAGTTAGTTTACCTCTTTGAACTCATTTCATCATCATCTGCCAAATAATTTGAATACTCAAGCCACAGAGTTGTCATAATTAGTTAAGTGAGATGTGTTTGGTAATTATGACTGATGCATGATTAGTGCTCAAAAATTGGTAATTATATTCATTCTGGAAAAGCAAAACAAAGTCATACATATTCAACGTATTAAAGTATGTTACAGAGGACAAAAATAGCAAAATTGTTTTCTGCAGTGAGATCCACTGTGAATCAGGTTCCGAAGCTTTCCAAAAACAGGGTGTTTGTTATGTACCAGGCACAGTGATAGGCAGTAATGCTGCCACAATACATAAGGCACATTCTTGTCCTCCAGAGACTCACAGCCTTGTGGGGTAGCCAGCCAAATAAATAACCTTCACTCACTGTGCTGGGACACACTTCAGACTCCTCTCCTACCACCGACTCGCAGGATCCACATTTAAGCAACAGTCTAGGTACTCACAAGGGACAGACTGGACAACTGGCATTCCTGGGTGTCATTTAAATACCTTACTTTGCTTGCGTATATAATGGGGGAATAACTTGTTGTCCTAGTTTGTCAAAAGAAAAGTCAATCCTAACTCTTAGGCTGTTATAAGTTGAATATCAGGCCCTCAATATAGTAACAGAATAAAACCTCTAAATCTATCAGCTGCTTTGTTATTGTTAACTGCAGTCAACAGCACAACTGTCTTAATGCCTCAAAAAGACACTAGAAAAGATCACTAGAATTTGCTGTTAAGGAAAGGAAGCACTATCATTTGTGTTAAAAAGGGTGTGTGTGTGTGTGTGTGTGTGTGTGTGTGTGTGTGCGTGCTCAGTCGTGTACTCTGTGACTCCATGGACTGTAATCCCAAAGGCTCCTCTGTTCGTGGGATTTTCCAGGCAAGAATACTGGAGTGGGTTACCACTTCCTTCTCTAGGGGATCTTCCCAACTCAGGCATCGAACCTGCATCTCTTGCAGCTCCTACACTGGCAGGCAGATTCTTTACCAATACACTACCTGGGAAGCATTGAAAAGGTAGATAAGGATATAGATTTGCTATATTCACCCTTGCATTTACCACCAAAAAAGCTCCTGACAGAGCAGTTACCTCTGTGAGTGTAGAGGGGGAGACCAGTGGGTACAGAGAGGTTAGTGATACATTAACACTTTATAGTATATATACTTTTGAGAATAAACATATATCAGTCCAGTTCAGTTGCTCAGTCATGTCCGACTCTTTGCAACCCCATGAATTGCAGCACACCAGGCCTCCCTGTCTATCACCAACTCCCGGAGTTCACTCAGACTCATGTCCATCGAGTCAGTGATGCCATCCAGCCATCTCATCCTCTGTTGTCCCCTTCTCCTCCTGCCCCCAATCCCTCCCAGCATCAGAGTCTTTTCCAATGAGTCAACTCTTCGCATGAGGTCGCCAAAGTACTGGAGTTTCAGCTTCAGCATCATTCCTTCCAAAGAAATCCCAGGACTGATCTTCCGAATGGACTGGTTGGATCTCTTTGCAGTCCAAGGGACTCTCAAGAGTCTTCTCCAACACCACAGTTCAAAAGCATCAATTCTTTGGCACTCAGCTTTCTTCACAGTCCAACTCTCACATGCATACATGACCACAGGAAAAACCATAGTCTTGACTAAACGGACCTTTGTTGGCAAAGTAATGTCTCTGCTTTTGAATATGCTATCTAGGTTGGTCATAACTTTTCTTCCAAGGAGTAAGCATCTTTTAATTTCATGGCTGCAGTCACCATCTGCAGTGATTTTGGAGCCCCCCAAAATAAAGTCTGACACTGTTTCCACTGTTTCCCATCTATTTCCCATGAAGTGATGGGACCAGATGCCATGATCTTTGTTTTCTGAATGTTGAGCTTCAAGCCAACTTTTTCACTCTCCTCTTTCACTTTCATCAAGAGGCTTTTTAGTTCCTCTTCGTTTTCTGCCATAAGGGTAGTATCATCTGCATATCTGAGGTTATTGATATTTCTCCCGGCAATCTTGATTCCAGCTTGTGTTTCTTCCAGTCCAGGGTTTCTCATGATGTACTCTGCATATAAGTTAAATAAGCAGGATGACAATATACAGCCTTGACGTACTCCTTTTCCTATTTGGAACCAGTCTGTTGTTCCATGTCCGGTTCTAACTGTTGCTTCCTGACCTGCATACAGATTTCTCAAGAGGCAGGTCAGGTGGTCTGGTATTCCCATGTCTTTCAGAATTTTCCACAGTTTATTGTGATCCACACAGTCAAAGGCTTTGGCATCATCAAGAAAGCAAAAATAGATGTTTTTCTGGAACTCTCTTGCTTTTTCCATGGTCCAGCAGATGTTGGCAATTTGATCTCTGGTTCCTCTGCCTTTTCTAAAACCAGCTTGAACATCTAGGGTGTGACTATATTAAAATTTTAATTAAATTTTTTCCTAAAAGTCAAGGAAAACAAACTGACAATAAAATGACCTAGAAGATGAAGTGGGAAATTAGCTTTGTAAATACTGTCCTATAAAGACAGGACCAAGCAAGTTTTCCCAGCTCAGTGCTTCGGCCGTAAAAATTGCTCAGCAGAACTCCTGAGAAATGACCGTACTCCAGTGAGCACACTAGCAATTCCATCTGAGCCATTCCCTGCCTGAAAAATTATACTGAATCCTCATAAGCCTTCATTCTTTAGGGCTCTGCTTCTATTTCTAAATACTCTGGCCCTGAAACATCTCCATTTTCTCTCCCTTTTGCCCCAATTCAAGCCCTTGGCTCTGGCCAACCTGGACTAACTACACCCAAAACATCTTACACTTCTAAGCCTCCAGTCACCTAAAAGGCTGTGGGTCTTGTGTTGCATTAATGCAGCCTGTGGAAGGGAAGGGCAAGAGAGGATCAAAGCTAGGCCAAGTGCTGCCAGACAGGCCAGCACTGAAGTACATCATGGACTGGGCTGGGAGAAAAGTGTGCTTTTTTGTGTGATTGGTCTGCCCAGAAGGAGGTCTATTGTATACCTGCAGAAAAGCACCCCATGAATTTGCTTTGCACCATTCTCTGTTGCCTTTAAGGACCTCCTTACCACTCCAAGCTCCTATGTGACTTAATTTCTTCATCAAACCTCCTCAAATCACTATAACTCCATAGTGATTCCATCTACTCTTAAATTCATACAATCACTTGTCATCTAATCATAGTGTTATAGTTTTGTGTTGTTTGGGAGTTGTTTTGGCTGCTATTTAATTTGTATTTTGTTTTAACTTTATGTGAGTATGTTCTAAGCCTCACCTAGCTTGTAAACTCAGGACAAACATATTTTTTGGATCCCTCCAGATTTCCCAGAATAGTGTCAAACACACAGCAAATGACCAGTAAACATCTGTGCAACAGATCAGGTACACAAATAACATCCCAACCAAGAGTCAGTCTCAGGAAAACGTACTGGTACAGCAGATGGAGCAGGAAGGAAAGGCAGCTTCAGGAACTGGACCGAGCACAAAGGCCTTTTTTTAAAAACATATTTGTTTGGCTTCATTGGGTCTTAGTTGAGATACATGAGATCTTTAGTTGCAGCATGTGGGATCTAGTTTCCTGACCAAGGATCAAACCTGGGCCACCTGCACTGCTAACTCACACTCTTAGCGCTAGACCACCAGAGAAGTCCCCACACAAAGGCCTCTTGTGTGAAAAATCTGAAGGGTCCAAAGAGACCACCAAGACCACATCAGTGTCTCGATTTTTATCTTCTTTTCTCTCTTTCTAGATATGGAAATAGGGTTCCTTTCCAGGCATGATCTGCAGATCCTAGCAACTGCTGTCAGAGTTAGGGACCAGCATCATTCATTTCTTTATCCAGCACCTAATAATATAAATGCTTAAAATTTATATATTTATCAGAATGGTAGCTAACTGGTTTGATTATCATATTGGCTTGCATTTCTCTCTGTCATCCAAAGGACAAGCTGCTGCAGTATCAACTGATGCTTTAAATGCTAGAGTAAGATATTTGCCACAAAGTTATTTTGGGAAATATTCTTCTGTGTCTTTTTTTAAGAGTGTTTCAATGGCCAGAATTTTTTCTTTTTCTTTTTTTTTTTTTCCTCCTGTCTCAGCTTTACCTGACCTTAAATTCTGTCAAGGGCAGATGTAGTTCACCGCCTGTTCTAGAAGATTTCCACTGGTCAGATAGCTTTCCCTCTCTGTGGCTGCTTGGCTGGCTACCTCCCTCTTCATGAGGCTGCATCTTTACAGGATCTGCTGATCCTGCAATTGTCCTTGGGGTCATTGATTGCTGCTTTAGCAATAACAAGACCTACAGCCTTGATTTTTATTACTCCTAGTCTACATTTCCCTTTTTTAAAAGAATCATGCACATTGCAAATCATTTGGCCAGTTGTAGGTAAAAGGCTTTAAATTTTGCAAGGCAACCAGAGAAGCCAAAAAGAGTAAAATCCAGTATAAATTAGATAGTATCTGGTTTCAAATACAGTTTCCACTAAGGACCCCTTTTAGGCAATGAATAAATTCAATTATATGTCTTTTGTGCCATATTCTCAATTTTTAACCCCTAATTTTACCATCCCATAACCACAGCCAAGCTGTTATCTTCTGGCTCATCTTTCTCATTAGTTTCTCTCTCTTTCCCTTTTTTTTTTTTTCATTCAGAATGTCTTCTCTGTTAGTTATTCGACAGGGAACTGGCAACCTTGGGACCCAAGGTAGACCCCTTTTGGGGAAGAGTAACATAAGAACGTGAAGCAGGTTCTGCGGCTGCATTGCAATGTTATTGGAATAGTTTTTCATTCTGTACAGCATCTTTCTCCACCTACCAAATGGGAGATCGTACCATCTGTCCCTCATGGTGATGGGGTATTAGGATATATCCAGAAAAATCCATAAATCACCTTGCAGAGTGGGCCTACAACTGTGGTTGCCACCATCGGAGTCACGAGTAGGAACGCATCAGACAAAAAACATCGGCTCTGGAATTTGCGGGAAAGATATGCTTCAATAATGGAAGCAAAAAGAAATTTCTATCGTTAAAACACATAATCAGTCTAAGCTAAAACAATCACAGGAAAATCCGTGGAGAAACACTAAGCCGCAGGGCCCCCCCTCAACTTCGGCCGCAGTGGCGGGCGGATCTTGGTGTTTGACCACGCCCCCTGCGCCAGATCCCCGAGGGGCGCCGCCCACCTCTCCAAGGGCCTTGGCGCTGCGCGGAGCAGCTTTTGGCCCTGCTTCCCCGGAGGAGCGCCGAGGGACAGTTCTTGCGCCTGCGCCCTGCGTCAGTGGTCGCAAGGCGACCGTCTCCGCCCCCGCCCCCCGCCCGAGGGCCCTTGTGCGCCTGCGCGGTCGCTCTCCCGCCCTCTCGCGGCGCTCGGCTGAGTCAGTCAGTCCGTCGGAGTCTGTCCTCGGAGTAGGAGAGGCGAGGCGATTTTGGAGAGCCAGCTGCCGGATTATTTTCTCTCCCCTCCCTGTCTCCCGTCCCACATCTCTCTTCACCCCTCTCCCGCCTTTGCTCGCGCAGCCATGGCGGAGCCGTCGGCAGCCACTCAGTCCCCGTCCGTCTCCTCGTCGTCCTCCGGGGCCGAGTCCTCTGCGCCCGGTGGTGGCAGCGGGAGCCCGGGAGCCTGCCCCGCCCTGGGGACGAAGAGCTGCAGCTCCTCCTGTGCGGGTGAGGCGCGCCGGCGGACCCCGACCTCGGGAGGGGGACCCTAGGGGGTCAGGGACGGCACATCATCCTCGCGTCCTGGAGGCTTCAGCCCCGGGAAGGAGCGTCTGGAAAATGGGCTAAGGGGGAGGGGGGTGACGGGTCTTGCAGGCGGTGAGGAAATAACGGGGTGTGGGGAAAACAGACTGGGGGAGGGGAGATATTCCCGCGGGTGGGCGTTAACGCCGAGACTGGGCAGGTGGGCGCAAGACACCAGTGGAGGGGGGGTGCGAATTTGTCCTCTGAACCGGGGTGATTTAGTGGAGGATTAGAGAGACTGAGAGGATCGGGGCAGGTTGGTGGTAGGAGAAATGCCCTGTTAGGATTTTGAGGGGATGGCGGTGAAAGGGTTGGGTTGCATTGCAGGTTTGCGGACAGGTGTTGACAGAAGCAGCCGTTCATGGTTGTCTTCCAGAAAATATGGGGTGGTTTTTTTTTTTCGGTTACCCATGGGGAGAATGAGGAAGTTTAATAGAAACACTAAAGCCGTTTTCTGTACTATTTTCATCCGCCTTTAATAATTTTTTTGTGGCCTGAGTCGGAATGCCCGATTTTTCAGAGGCTCGGAGGTAGAAGGAGGCGTGATGCGAATAGCTCAGGGAAGATTTGGGAGGGAGCTGCTGACGGTCCAAGATGGATCCGTGGCTGCATCTGCAACACAGCCTGCTCTTCACTGGCGCGGTGTGGGGGTGGGGACACGAGGTTAGCAGCTTATATTCTAGAAGAGAATAGATAGAGTCATGCCAAGCAATCGACGTTTTAATTCCATGCTTTTTGTCGGCTGTTATTGATCGAAGTATAACAAAAGGGGTGTTTCCCGCAGAAAGGGAGGAGGGGGAGAAAATTCAGACAAAGCAGGGGGCTGGTGGAACCCCCTTCTCCTCGCATCTCTATGAAAGACTAGGAGGGAAGCTGCAGGCCGCTTTTAGTTTCCATTGTATACGCGTCTGCCTGCTGGTGGGGGCTGGCTGGCAAGCTCCCCTCGGGCGGAGATCTGCAGTGCAGATGCCTTCTTGAGGGAAAAAAAAAAAAGCACCATGAGCAGGTGGTGGTGGTTCTTAAAGGAACTCAGTCTTTGAAGAAGAAAAGATTTTTGTCGAAGGACCATAAGCTCGGGGGAGTACAGATAATTTTGCTCTTTATTTAGCTACCTTAAAGAATTTTGAGACGTTTTAAAATGCTTCCTTGTCTCCTTTGCGAGAATCTTGCATTGATTCTCTAAAGAACAAAATTTATCTTAGCTTTAAATATATTCTCTAGGTGTTTTTCAAACAGTGGATTTCCACATAAATGCTTTGGTACCCGTTCGGATTTTCCAGTGTGGTTATGGACATTTCAGTAGAAACAGTTATCAAAGGAAGCTTCTGCAAGGCCAAGATGAGCTGTCCAGATAAAGGAATGAGGCAGCAAATTTAGAACCCCTGTCCCCTTTAAACCACTACCATTTCTCCTCCAAATTTTTGTGTTCTGGGCAACGGTCCAGATGAACAGCAGCTTCCTTATATACTTAGCAACTTGGTGTTTTGGCTTTAATCACTTGTCATTGGTTACGTTGTTGGCCCTTTTGTGCATACCTTTTGATTTTCTTGATTTTAAATTTTTGATACACGTGAAAAATAGATACTTTCGCCACCTTGAACTCTTATCCACTGCAAATGTGTATTAATATTGTATAAAAATCATTAATACAGTTTTAGTGAGTTCAGTGCAAGATCCTCATTTGTCAGGTCACTACTTGAAAAGTGTAGCTTAAGACACTGTAGTGTATAGTCAGAATTTCATTGCCAGAGCTCTTCCTCCTTGCTACATGTTTTCTCCATCTCTCAGAGGAAATGTCTCAGGCTTTTGCACCATGAAAATAAGATGAAGTTTGTTATTACAAAATTTGACTCATAAAATGGATTCTTTAAAAATTTACCGTGTTTTAAAAATCTGTAGGTGTTAATGTCAACTTTTAGCTTCATTTTCATTCACCAAGCTTCTCTTGGTTTTAGAAACTTAAAATAAGAGTTTAAAAAAAAAG
The DNA here is from genome assembly GCF_016772045.2 of Ovis aries. NCBI lineage: Eukaryota > Metazoa > Chordata > Mammalia > Artiodactyla > Bovidae > Ovis > Ovis aries. Next base: position 38,504,978 of record NC_056074.1, read on the forward strand.
AGTAGATGGTCACTTGATGCCTGCAGGAAACAATTGTGTCTAGACCTACCTGTTTAGTAACAAATTTTAAAATTTAATTTCTAATTAAAAGTGATTAGTTTAAAGTAATTAGCCTCCAATTAAAATAAATAAATTTATATTTTTTAAAAAGTGATTAGTGATAGCGCTCTCTCATCCAGTGCGTTCAGTGTTAGTGCAGCTGGCAGTGATGTATGCTTGGAGAAGGTCAGGAGCCAGGATTGGCTTCCCAGATTTCTGCCTTTGAAGAACAACAAAGATTTCAGAGGCAGAAATTTGAGGTTGAGGTGAAAGATACATAAATAATTAGTATTCTTTTTAGGATGAGGGTTGCCTTACTAGATATCAAGTATAGACACCTGTCTATTGCCTGAGCTTTAAAAGTGGTTTAATAGTTTACTGTCTATCACCTTTGAAATTCTTTAACTTGCTAGAGACGGTTCTTTATTATTGCTCTGAAAATCATGGTGCCAAAATAAAGCTACATTTCTTGTATCTGTTCATGGAAGTTAGCTCAAAGCAAAAAAACAGCTTGGACAACTTAAAAAAAAAACACGCACATAAGTTTTTGTTTTAATTACTTCTTTCCTCACTCGAGAAACTGAGTTGTTCCATGTACTTGTTATGGCTTCATTTTTACGCTTTGTTCTAACATATCAGTCAATCGCATGATTATGTAATTTATATTCAGTCTTAACTCTTAAGTAAAAAAAAACCTCTGACTACCTACCTGTTCAACACTGAAGTCTGTATTGTACACATGTCAGATTAGCAGTGAGTGTGTAATATGGTGATAAACACACAGACTTGAGTTCCAGAGATACCTATATTTCAGTCCTGTCTATGCTTATTGACCATATCACCTTGTGCACATCCTGAGCCTCAGGAATGTGACCTAGACAAATTTGCTGCCCTTAAATCCTAACTTTTATTGAATAACAATACCTAGTATTTGATACATCGATTTGTAGGTTTAAAATATATAGATACAAAGAACAATTGAATAAGAAGTGAGAAATCATAAATCTTTCTCACAGTAAAGGATGCTCTTATACTTTGTTCTTCTTTATAAAAGTGAATTGGTTTTTTCAGCTTTTGACCCCTCATATTTATAAGAGCTGCCACTCCTTTCACTTAACTGACCTGTTAAAGAAGTTGGGGGTGAAGCCAAGATGTTTCATAGGTCGCTTGGCATCAGTATGCTAAGATATTTTCTGCAGCATGCTGACCATAAGTATAGTTATGATACATTATAAAACTCCTGTCACTGGAAGCAAGAGGACAGGAAAGGGCAAGAATGGTCATGTAGTATGGTTCACAAATGCTTGTTGATTTGAATGGTTTTGATCCCCTGGGAGTAGAAGATACCTTTTAATGCTGTTTTCTTTTAGAGTCAGATTCACAAATAATTTAACCATTCTGATCAAACAAACCAGTCCACATATATTTAACACTTACACCTTCCTTAAATTGAAATCTCTAAGGAATTGTTTATGTAGTAGCTGGTAAGAGCATTGGTGTTTTTATTTTTATTATTTTAGAGATGGTCTGTAAACAAAATGAAACTAATATCACTTTTACTGTATTCTGTGGTGGTGGTGTTATCCAGTCCCTCACTCGTGTCCAACTGTTTTCTGTGATGAGGAAATTATATATCCTTACTGATACAGTAGTCATCTGTTTAATCTTGTGCAGTTTATAAGCATCTGTAAATGAAGCTTGGTAGTGAAGGAATTGGTGACGTGTCATTGAAGGGCAGAAGGAACATTAAGGTTGCCAGTTTTGTGTGAGTCAAGACATTGTTCTGTAGAAGGGCACTTCTCTTTAGACTAGCCATAAACCTAGAACTACCATTTTTGTAATTCTGAGCAGAATTACAAAAGCTCCAAATAAATGATTAACTATGTGTATTTGTTGTATGTACATACCTTATAGTCTGTGTCCAACTTTATCGTTAATGATGAATTTATAACTGCCTCCTTAATTGTACAGACTTATGAAATAAATATAAATTTTGTAGTATAACTTTTTAGATGAAAATTACCAAGTTGATATTATGTTCATATGATTTAAGTCATTCAGGAGTTGCATAGGAGACTGACTGAAGTTTTTTCCCGCTTATGTATAACAGCGCTTCTAGAATTATTTTGGATCGTGGGGTATGTCACAGGTGTTTTTGAGAAGCGTGTATACTGAATGGGCTTCCCAGGTGGCGCTGTGCTGTGTTGTGCTTAGTCACTCAATAGTGTCGGTTCAGCTCGGACTCTGCAACGCCATGGACCGTAGCCTGCCAGGCTCCATCCATGGGATTCTCAGCAAGAATGCTGGAGTTAGTTGCCATGCCCTCCTCCAGGGGATCTTCCCAACCCAGAGATTGAACCTAGGTCTCCTACATTGCAGGCAATGGATTCTTTACCGTCTAAGCCACGGGGAAGTCCCCAGATGGCACTAGTGGTAAAGAACCTGCCTGCCAATGCAGGGCACTTAAGAGGCGCTGGTTCTATCCCTGGGTTGGGAAGATCCACTGGAGAAGAGAATGGCAACCTACTCCAGCCTTCTTGCCTGGAGAATCCCACGGACAGAGGAGCCTGGCAGGCTACAGTCCGTGGGGTTGCAAAGAGTCGAACACAACTGAAGTGACTTAGCACGCTCGCATGTATATTAAGTAAATTTAGCTGTAATCAGTATTGCTTATGATTGCATCATTGCAGTGTTTTACTACATATCTGTGACTAGTAACATCTGTTACTAGAGTAGGACATGTTACTCTGTAATACTGCAATTTCAGAGAAAATCCCCTTATTTCTTACTTTTCTGTTTTTGGTTGCACTCTGCCACTTGCAGGAATCTTAGTTCCTCAACCCAGGGACTAAACTCATGCCACGGCAGTGAAAGCACTGAATCTTAACCAGTGGACCACTGCGGAACTCCTGCAGAAAATCCCTGTAAATACTTTATAGGATTTGTGTTTCTGTTTTACATTTTGTGATAGGGTGGGTAATTGTTAGCAGTTAGCTTCCTCTTGTGATGGTCTCTTTAAATTTCAAAGAAACATTCTTACCTGTTTTTTCCAGTCTGTTGGTTCAGTTTTCCTCATAAGCACATCATCATAACCTGGGGGTGGGGGCGTGGTGTTGGAGACAGGCGCTCTCTAGACTTCTTCCTCACTGGCAGTTTGCCCTTGAGGACATATTGAAAGGTATTCTGAAAAACATTTTTAGCAAAACTAATATGGAGCCACCTGAAAGCATTTCAACAGTGGGCATTGTCTTCATTTTACATAAAAGGCAGAAATACTTGATTTATGTCTTACACTTGTGTATTGCTTTATGGTTTAATTTGTGCCAGTACATTAAGTTAATTTAACAAATATTTAAGCATACATCAAGCATTGTGGCTGTGAAGTTAAAGGTACGATGAAACAGGGATTAAGGATCCAACTCAGTTCTTTCAAATACGTACACTGCCTCTCTTTCAAATTTGAAACAACATGTGATAAAAATAGTTCTGTCACCCTCTTAAATTCAGTTATTGGTTAACCAAGTTCAGTTAACTTAGAAACCTTCACTTCTGGTCCCATGATTTCTAAGCCAGGTGGCTTTTTGCTCCACTTTTCTACAGAAACTTCTCTCATCAAATATACCAGTTATTTTCCATGTTATTAAATCCAGTGGTTACTTCTCTTTCTCATTTATTTTTTTTTTAACCTCACCGTGAGGTGTGCGGGATCTTGGCTCCCTGACCAGGGATTGAACCCTTCCTTGTGTTGGAAGCATGGAATCTTAACCACTGGACTGCCAGAGAAGTCTCTCTTCCTCATTTTAAATGCCCTTGATTCCTCTCTTTCCTTTACGCAGCAATCAGCAAATCTTACTGATTCTACAGTGACTACCAGTTTTCCCAAGCTCCATCACTACTACCCTGGTCCAGACTATTGTCATAGCTCTCCTGAATTACTGCAGTTGCCTCCTGACTGATCTCCAGACTTTCTCTCTTGGCTCTCTTCAGTCTTTTCTCCACACAGCAGCTGGTGTGAGTCTGAAAAATGTAAGTCAGATCATTTCACTCATTGGCATATGCCCTAGTCTCTTTTGATCACACTCAGATTAAATGCTGAAGTCCTTAGAAAGCTTATGAAGCCCTGTAATATCTGGCCCTAGCCTGCCCCTTGCTCACCTAGCTTTAGCCACACTGATCTTGTTTTCCACACCAGGAATACCTCCCTCAGTGTCTTATTTGCTGTTCACTGTGCCTAGAATGCTCTTCCCTCATACATTCTCACAGCTCTTCGCTTTCTCACCACCCTTAGATCTTTGCCTGGCTACCTTATCAAAATTGCATAAGAGAAAAACACCTTACAGGCTTTTCCTGCTTTATTTTTCTTATCACTTGTCATAATCTGTCTTACAGTATTTGACTTATTTATTTTGTATATTGTCTGCCTGCCACAAAATAGAAGTTTCATTAGAGTGGAGATTTTTGCTGTTTTATTCACTGCTCTATCTCTGATGCCTGTCAGAACCTGGCACAGAGCAGGCCTTTGTATTTTCTTAATGAGAGCAAAGACTTTATCATTATGGAATGGATGAGTAGATGGAGAACCTCTACTCCCGGGAAAATAATGCATATAACTGAAGTATTGCATCAACTTTCACAGATTCATGAACTACTATAAAATCTACTCATAAACCTCAGGTTAAGAAAATTTTGTTTTTGAAAATCAGATTGTAAACTTTGTAAAACCTTCTGCATATGGAAATTGATATATTCATTTTGGTGCTGAGGAGAGACTTTTCATATATACTGTATGTTTAAGATTGTCTTCATTTACTACTTACTTCTGGACTCTAGTATTTTCCACTAATGGCTTTAAATCCAGAAAATTATAACCACTTCAATGCCACATTTTGGTGTATTAGAGATTCGCTTCTATTAACTACTCAGTAGTAACCTAGTATGATGTGGCAGAATTTTAAAATGTGTTAAAATAAGTCTGATTTCCATCTTCTAACAGAATCTGAGATTTTGATTTAATATGTTTCAAACATTATTTGCAGAAGAGTAAAATATTCTTAACAGTAAATATAGTGCTACTTAGAAGTTGGGTTATTAAAACATTTGTAACTGATTTACTATTTTTATGCTTCATTTTGTTTCTTTGTCAGACTTTCTAATTTTGTTTCTTTTGCAAGAAGAGTTCTGCTTATTTTTCCTCTTAGTTTGCATATGCATTTACTCTACATATGTACCAAGAAAGTTTTCCAACTCTTTTGTGTTGTAACAGAGTGAGCATCTTGACTTCTCCTAGAGTGAAATGCATAACTATTACATTAGTAGGGCTAATGTCCAGACTCAAAGTCTGTTTCTCAAATAACAATTTAAACTCTTGCTAAGGCTCTATAAATGTTCAAGCCTCCATATCCTGTGTCTTCTACTGTATGCTGACCATCATATTCTGTGCCTTATGAAAGATGCAGGGACATATAAGATGATCCTTAGCCATAAGGTGCTTCCAGTCCGATTGGAATTTGTTTCCAATAGCAAATAAGTTGAACGGATATTAGCTCTTATTTGGTTTATTGATTCCAGAGGGCCAAAACATTGTTAATTGGTCTATTTTTATAATAGTTATATTAGCTCTAGTAAATTAAAATTATTAAAAATTAGCCTGCCAGTTTATGTAGATTCTCCCCCATGCCTTAAGTGGGGGAAATGCTTAGTAACTTGCTTCCAAAGGGTACAGTATAGAAGGGTGGGGAAAAGTACTACCATGGAGAAACTTGGTAAACTCTACCTCAGCCAGGGGATCAAGGTTAACATCATCACTGATAAGTCATATTAATAGTACATACCTTGATGTTGTATGACAAGGCAGCCCTTTACTTCAGTGAAGGGTTACCCCTCAGTGGTAATCCTCCCTAAAACTCATAACTCCAGTCTAACAATGAGAAGAACATCAGACAAGCCCAAATTGTAGGACATTCTGTGAAATATACTTGAGCAGTCCTTTTCAAAATTGTCAAGATCATCGAAGTAAAGAAAGCCTGAGAAATTGTCATAGTCCAAAGGAGGCTAAAGATACATGATGACAAAATGTGATGTGGTTTCCTAGATGGGATCTTGAAACAGGGAGGGGGCATTAGGGAAAAGTTATTGAAATCTCAGGGAAGTATGGGCTTTAGTTATTAGTAATGTATCAATATTAGTTCTTTAATTGTGACATTTATCAATACCACCATACTAATATAACATGTTAACAACAGCAGAAACAGTGCTGAATAAAAGCAACAATCTTTTCTGTAAATATAAAATTTTCTAAAATAATTTTTTAATAGAGAAAGCTTTAATCATGAAATAGAAATTGTTTGGGGAGAGGCAAGTAGGTATGAGTAATGTAGTGGAGGTCTAGTAAGCACAAAAAGGTTTTAAAAAAGGAAAAAATGGCATAAAGTTTGGGGAGAAAATCAGTCTGCCTGTTCCTGGAGCTCTGATGAGGGAGAGGACAGTAACTGGCTCAGTTTAGCAGTTTTTACTGAGATCCTGAGTTGCCATCAAGAACTGTGGTCATGAAAAAAACAGACAAAGATGACACAAAAAAATAAAACCACAGGCCAGTATCACTGATGAACATAGATGCAAAATCCTCAACAAAATTCTAGCAGACAGAATTCAGCAACACTTTAAAAAGCTCATACACCATGATCAAGTTGGGTTTATTCCAGGGATGCAGGGATTCTTCAATATTTGCAGTGTGATATACCATATTAACAAACTGAAAGATAAAAACCATATGATACTCTCAATAGATGCAGAAAAAGCCTTTGACAAAATTTAGCATACATTTATGATTAAAACTCTTCCCAAAAATGGGCATAAGAGGAACCTTACTCAACATAGTAAAGGCCATATATGGTAAGCCCACAGCAAACGTTACTCTCAGTGGTAAAAGCTGAAAGGATTCCCCCTAAGATCAGGAACAAGACAAGGGTGTCCACTTACCACTATTATTCAACATAGTTTTGGAAGTCCTAGCTACAGCAATCAGAGAAGAAAAAGAAATAAAAGGAATCCAGATTTGAAAAGAAGAAATAAAGCTCTCACTCTTTACAGATGACATGATACTGTACATAGAAAACCCTAAAGATACTATCAGAAAATTACTAATCAGTGAATTTAGCAATGTTGCAGGATGCAAAATGAATACACAGAAATCAGTTACATTCCTATATCCTGACAATGAAAAACCAGAGAAATCCCATTCACCGTTGCAACAAAAAGGATAAAATATCTAGGAGTAAACCTACCTAAGGAGACAAAGGACCTGTATACAGAAAATTATAAGACAGTGATGAAGGAAATCAAAGACCGCATAAACAGATAGAGAGATATTCCATGTTCCTGGCTAGGAAGAATCAATATTGTGAAAATCACTGTACTGCCAAATGCAATCTAGAGATTCACTGTTATCCCTATCAAATCACCAATGGCATTTTCCCCAGAACTAGAACAAAAAATTTCACAATTCATATGGAAACAGAAAAGACCCCAAATAGCCAAAACAGTCTTGAGAAAGAAGAATGGAGCTGGAGGAATCAACCTTCCTGACTTCAGATTGTACTACAAAGCTACAGTCATCAAGACAGTATGGTACTGGCACAAAAACAGAAATATAGACCAATGGAACAAGATAGAAAGGCCGGACATAAACCCACGCACCTTTGGGTACCTTATTTTTGACAGAGGAGGCAAGAATATACAATGGGGCAAAGATAGCCTCTTCAATTAGTGGTACAGGGAAAACTGAACAGCTACATTAACACTTTCTAACACTATACACAAAGATAAACTCAAAATGGAGTAAAAACCTAAATCTAAGACCAGAAACTATAAAACTCTTAGAGGAAAACATAGGCAGAACACTCGATGACATAAGTCAAAGCAAGATCCTCTAGGACCCACCTCGTACAGTAATGGAAATAAAAACAAAAGTAAACAGGTGGGACCTAATTAAACTTAAAAGCTTTTACACAGCAAAGGAAACTATAAACAAGGTAAAAAGACAAACCTTAGAATGGGAGAAAATAATAGCAAATGAAACAACTGACAAAGGATTAATTCCCAAAATACACAAGCAGTTCATACAACTCAATACCAGAAAAACAAATAACCCACTGAAAAAGTGGAGAAAAGATCTAAACAGACATTTCTCCAAAGATGTACAGACAGCTAACAAACACATGAAAAGATGCTCACACCGCTCATTATTAGAGAAATGCAAATCAAAACTACAATGTATGGAGAGAGTAACATGGAAACTTACATTACCATATGTAAAATAGATAATTAATGGGAATTTGCTGTATGTCTCAGGAACTCAAACAGGGGCTCTGTGTCAACCTGGAGGGGTGGGATGGGGAGGGAAATGGAAGGAAGGTTCAAGAGGGAGGGGACATGTGTACAACTATGGCTGATTGATACTGATGTTTGACAGAAAACAAAATTCTGCAAAGCAGTTATCCTTCGATGAAAAAATAAATTTAAAAAAAGAAAGAACTGTGGTTATGAGAGTGGAAAGAATGCCTTTTGTGTGTGTAGGGGGGCTCAGCTATAAAGCAAAAAGGGTAGCTAAATGATAAAATTTACTTATTTTTGTCTGTGCTGGGTCTTCATTTCTGTACGAGGGCTTTCTCTAGTTGAGGCAGGCGAGGGCTGCTCTTCATTGTGGTAGATCGGCTTCTTATTGCAGTGGCTCCTCTTGTTGGTGAGCGCAGGTGCCATCTCGGTAGTTGTGGCGCAGGGACAGTTGGGATCCTCCCGAGCCAGGTATCGAACCTGTGTGCCCTGCATTGGCAGGTGGATTCTTACCACTTCACGACCAGAGAAGTCCAAAAATAATTTGTTTTAAAATTAGAATAAGAAAAGATGTTTGAAAGAACTGATTAATTTTTTATTTTCATTATAGTAATTTTAGATAAATTTCAAACACTTCATTTTTTATGTACTAGAAGAAGTTTTAATAATCTGTAGAAACTAGCACAAAGGAAAAAGCTTTGACGTTATAGAAGTCATTCTACAAAGTTGTTCCCAGAATAACTTATTTCTCTAACAGTGTAGTCTGTATTCTGCTGGTGTTGAAGGAATGGATACCACCAAAATAAGTAATTCATTGAAACTGTTTTTTACTGCAGTTTAGAAAATTCAAACAATCAGGTTTATTAGTGTATTCTCTCCTGATCTAAATCAAAAGTTGACTCTCACATCCAATCCAAAGCTTTTTCTGTCTTTCTCTCCCCCCGCCCCAGCAATCCGTCTAACACAGGCTTGATAAGAATTTGGAAACCTCCACTGGTGTGCCTTTTTCCTATTTTTCCTCCCCGTTTTTCCACTGCTTACCTACTCAGCATACTGCTGGAGGGTAAGGTTAAGAGGTATGGGGACAGGATCTCTCCATCGTCTTTGTTTGATGGAGTTTTAACACATAAACTTGAGAGAGGAGCGGAGTATAAATGTAGGGTTGTTAAGATTTGTTTGAAATTAAGAGATCAGCAACCTAAAATAATCACATATATAGAAATCTCGTGGTAACCGCAAACCAAAAATCTGTAATAGATACACACCCAAAAGAGAGAGGAGGGAATTCTCTGGCAGTCCAGCAGTTAGGACTCTGGGCTTTCACTGCTGAGGGCCTGGGTTCAAACTCTAGTTGGAGAACTAAGATCCTGCAAGCCGTGAGGTGCAGCCCAAAAAAAGCGAAGAGAGAAAAAGGAATCCAAACATAATACTAAAGAGTGTCATCAAATCACAAGGGAAGAGAACAAAAGAAGAAATAGACAAAGACAGATACTGTCTGTTATCACTTGCATGTGGAATCTAACGAAAATGAGTATAACAAAACAGACTCAGAGTACAAGCTAGTGGTTACGAGTCAGGAAAGGGAAAGGGCTGGGGCAAGATACAGGAGTAGATGCAGAGGCACAGACTACCATGAATGAAATAGATAGCTACAGGGAGATATCAGACAGCACAAGGAATATGACCAGTTTTAAGAATAGCCTTATCAGTATTGCTGCTTTATTTTGGCCACATCTCATGGTATGTGGGATCCCAGTTCCCTAACCAATGATCTTAACCCCCTTCAGTGGAAGCACGGAGTCTTAACCACTGGACTGCCAGGAAAGTCCCTAAAGTAACTTTAAATGAAGTATAATCTATAAAAATTTTGAACAAGTGACACTAAATCCTTAGTTTATATAACTAACCCATGAGAAATAAGATTCAATAAATAATAAAATAATCCTAGGGCTTGAAAATACATACATAGATGAGAGGATCGGGGCTCTGGAAAAGTCTATTGCTCACCTTTTCTGATTACTTAAAATTATTTACTCAAAATCATTTATTCAAAAAGTACCCTATCATGATAAAGATGCACATATATGCCAAAGATATATGTGAAAAATTAAATAAATTCATGAAATGTTAATAGAAACAAAGCTAAATGTTAAGTGTATTACTTCATATTAATTGAAGTGTATTACTTCGTATTTCTAAATGTTAAGTGATTTACTTTGTATAATTTGATTCTGAGTTCATATGTAATTAAATTAATAAACTGAATGTCGTAAGTATAACCACCACAAAAATATGTATACATAAACTTGATTAGTAAATTTTGAGATAAGTAGCACATACATTACAGACCAGCAGAAGAGACAAGTGATCTGGCTGGTAGACAGAGAAGCAGCATTGGCTTTCAAAAAACATTCAAGTTTAAATCTTGATTCTGACATTTATAAGCTTCAGTTTTTGTAAGGATTTGATTTAATATGTATATAAATATTTAATTCAGTGTCTATCGTAGACACTTGGGACTCTGTACGTGAAATGAAGCTCTGTTTTCGAAGAGAACTTTTTGTTTGTTTGTTGTAGTTTTCACAGTTTGTTGCAGCTTGAATTATTATGAAGATTGAAAATCCAGTGGTATAAATACTAGTAAGATTAGTCACTAAACGGTTTCATTGAGAGACCTGCCAGAGATCCTATTTTAGGTGTCCTTTTTCTCCCTCTAAAGTAACTAATCCGTTTCATGTAGGTGGGAAGCACAGGTATGTGTTAGGAATTATAAGAAAAATGTATGTTCATAATAGAAAATTTAGTAAACAAAAATATAAAGAAAATTAAAAATCAATGAGTAGCATATCCTTTCATTTTGTAACAATAATCTCTAGAAATAATACATGTTCCTCATATTCAAAAACTCAAAGAAGCAAGAGAAAAAACTCATAATCCCTCTACTCAGAGAGTAAATATCATTATCCATTTTTCTTCTTAAATGAATTTGTATTTTTTACCAAAATGGGGTCACATTATTTAAAATTACTTTTGTAATGCTCTTTTTTATTCATTTATTATCAGCATCATTTAGTATGAATAAATTCTCATCAACAGTACAATTTTTAATGAATAATATCCCATTGTATAGATATACTAAAACCTATTTAAGCAGTCCCTAGTAACTTTTATTAAATTTCCTTAATATTTGTGATGAACAGTCTTATAACTACATATAGGCACAGATTTATTCTTTTACTTATAAATCTGATTACATACTGGAATTAGGTTTCATCAGGTCCACTTGTGGTCATTTATCCCTTATCTTCTAGCAACTTTCTGGACTTTTTTCCTGCAAATATTGCTTCTTTTTCATATTCAGTATTTTTCCTTCTACTTGCGCCTTTCTCTATATAAATACACTTGTCATTTCTATTCCTAAAAAATCTCTTTCAACTCTACCTCTCTCTCACTGGTGCCCAGTTTTTAGTCCTTCTCTTTATCATCCATACTCTGCACACTTGCTCTTAGTGCTTTTTAAACTTCTGTTCAGTTTTCAGTGGCTGGCCCCCTCCTCCCTCTAACCATAGAGTCATCAGTGCTGAATTACTTGATTACTTAAGTTCAGTGACCCGTTTCAAAGTCTTCACCACTCCTTGGCTTTTAATTCTGTTAATCATTCTCTAAAGCTTTCTTCAGGTGACAAAACAGTTTCCCCCACATTGACTCTTTTCTGACTCCTTCACTAGTGATTCTTTTTAGAGTCTCTGTAAATATTGGTCATGTATCTCAAGATTCCTTTGTTAACACCTCTTTGATTCTCCCTGGACAAATTCATTCACTCTGGTGGTGTCAGTTCTCACCCAGGTGTTAGCTCCTAGATATTTACCTATAACCTTACCTGTCTCCTGAGCCTGTTCATATTGGTAAACAGTTTCCACTTAGATATTCCTTATTGTTGTTCAGTTGCTAAGTCGTGTCTGACTCTTTGCAACCCCATGGACAATGTAGCTTGCCAGGCTCCTGTCCTCCACTACCTCCCAGAGTTTGCTCAAAGTCATGTCCTTTGAATTGTGATGCTATCTAACCATCTCATCCTGTGCTGCCCCCTTTTCCTTTTGTCTTCAATCTTTCCCAGCATCAAGGTCTTTTCCAATGAGTCAGCGCTGTGCATCTAGTGGCCAGAGTATTGGCGTTTCCACATCAGTCTTTCCAATGCATATTCAGGTTGCATTTCCTTTAGGATTGACTGGTTTGATCTCCTTGCAGGTCAGGGGACTCTGAAGAGTTGTCTCCAGCACCACAATTCAGAAGCATCAATTCTTCGGCACTTAGCCTTCTCTGTGGACCAATTCTTACATCCATACATGACGACTAGAAAAACCATAGCTTTGACTGTATCAGATACGCCTTTGTTGTTGTTGTTCAGTTGCTCAGTCGTGTCTGACAGTTTGCAACCCATGGACTGCAGCACGCCAGGCTTCCCATCCTTCACCATCTCCCAGAGCTTGCTCAAACTCACGTCCACTGAATTGATGATACCATCCAACCTTCTCATCTTTTGTCATCCCTTTGCCTCCTGCCTTCAGTCTTTCCTAGCGTCAGGTCAGCCAAAGTATTGGAGCTTCACCATCAGTCCTTCATGAATATTCAGGATGGATTTCCTTTAGGATTGACTGGTTTGATCTCCTTGCAGTCCAAGGGACTCTCAAGAGTCTTCTTCAGCACCACAGTTCAAAAGCATCAGTTCTTCAGTGCTCAACGTTCTTTATGGTCCAACTCTCACATCCATACATGACTGCTGGAAAAACCGTAATTTTAACTATACAGATCTTTGTTGGCAAAGTAATGTCTCTGCTTTTTAATATGCTGTCTAGGTTTGTCATAGCTTTTCAAGGATTAAACTTTGTCATAGATATGCCTTAGACAGTTTATTTCTTAGTAGAAATTAATGCAAAGAATTCCTCCTCATACCCTAGCTGACCACATTTCATGTAGTTCTTCAGTCCTTTGACTTTTGCTTCTCCAGTCTCCAACATCCAGTGATTCAAAATCCTGCCCATTCTTTCCTGCCATATCCATCCCCTCATTCCCATCCTCACTGCCTTAGTTTAAGCCCTCATGTCTTGCCAAGATTATTCAGGAGCTTTTCAATTAAGTCCATACTTTACCCCTGATAGCTCAGTTGGTAAAGAATCCGCCTGCAATGCAGGAGACCCTGGTTCAATTCCTGGGTGGGGAAGATCCCCTGGAGAAGGGATAAACTACCCACTCCAGTATTCTTGGTCTTCCCATGTGGCTCAGCTGGCAAAGAATCCGCCTGCAATGTGGGAGACCTGGGTTCAATCCCTGGGTTGGGAAGATCCCATGGAAAAGTGAAAGGCTACCCACTCCAGTATTCTGGCCTGGAGAATTCCATGGACTGTATGGTCCATGGTATCACAGAGTCGGACACGACTGAGCAACTTTCATTTTCACTTTACCCTGAGTTTTTAAAACACATGAGGTATTGTCAGTCCCTTACCTTCATTGAGTCCTCATTACACATTATATGATACAATTCAAATTTCATTGTATGATATTCAAAGCTATTTGGAATCTGGCCAGATGTTCCTTCTCTCCAGACTGCCTTCCCTTGTCTTGTTCATCTGATGAACATCATCTCTTCTGCCTCTGCTCTATGCATTCTTCCCATAATGCAAACAGTTTTACTGGATTGTCTTTTTCAGTTGCTTGTGGGCAGAACCATCATCTCTGCATTGTTACAGTGCCTAGACTTAGTTACTTTTAGATAATATTTGATATAATTATTAGTATTTGTGAATTAAGGTCACCTTTTTTGGGTGCAGTTGCCTGCATCAATATGGCATATGAATACAGTATGGTTTTGTAAGTTAAAAGAGCTCTTGCAATATTGTTGCAAACTACTTCTGATTATCTGTGTCCTGTATCAGAACAGATGGTGTTGCATAAAAATTTTTGTGTTGAAATTTTCCATTAGGAGGGTGTCAGGTGGAAATGAAAAGGTAGGTTCATGGAATCTTTTTTAGCATCAGGCTTACTTAGCGTTTGGATTTTCAGGTTTATTCAGTTGGCAGAGATTTAATGTTGAAGATAATTGCATGTAGACATTAACCCATTTGGAAACATTAAATAGAAATGCTTGTTTTAAGAAAGAAAAGAATACTGTTTTTCAGTGGTAGGAGTAAATGTGGTGCTTCATTTTAAGATAATTAAAAAACAGTGGGTTTTAAAATTCTGGTCTTGAGTTACCAAATTACTGCCTCTTGTCCACTAAGTTCTGCCTTGGTGTTAATGTGCTCCGTTTCTGTCAACTAAATAGTTTTCTTTTTTTAATTGAAGTATAGTTTGTGTTCAATATTATGTAAATTACAGATGTTCAATACAAAGATTCACAATTTTTAAAAGTTAAACTCCATTTGTAGTTCCTATAAAATATAGGCTATATTCCTTGTGTTGTGTTTAGATTAGTGCTTGCAGGTATAGCAGTGGCCCAGTCCTCTAAAGCAATCTCCTCATTTTAAGTTTATTTCTGATATTTGTGAAAACATTTTTAAAATTACAAGGGAAAAAGGAGTTAAGTAAAGATCGGTATACTTAGGGGTACTTTTTCAGGGTTTTGTTTTTCACATGTTGTTTTATTAATTTTTTTCCCATTTTTACTGAAGGCAGTTTATAGTCTTTGTTTCATTTTTTTAAAGGCCAAAGGTTGTAATGAAAAGCAAATCTCCCTCCTGCCCTAGACCTCAAAGTTCCTTTTGTTGCCAGCCAGCAAATGGAAGCACACTGTATGAACTTCAGTACTTTGCTTTTCAATTTAACATATCAACATACATAGCTGTATCTCATTGTTTTTTGTAGCGGCAACTATTCCCTTATCTGGAGGTAACTATTTAACTAGGCTTTTATCGATGGTCATTTAGATTATTACGGTGTTTATAATCAGCGCTCTTATGAATATCCTCCCTGATGTACATCGTCTTTGTTTATGTATGCAGATATATTTACCAAGTTCAAGAATATGCTCAGGGGTTGGTAGGGGAAGTCTATGCATTTAAAATTTTGATATATGTTGCCAAATTTAGAGAAATATAAGTCCCAGTGTTAGAGATAGGAGATTTCTTACATTGGTCCTGTTTTTCCCAGTGGATTAATTGTGATTTAAATTTTTTTTTTTTTTTTCAGTATTCAGCGTCAGTTTTACATAGTTGCCAACTATACGTGTTTAAATGCTTATATTCATGGCTGACTTCTCAAAATGAAGTTAAAAATTGTTTTAAGCAAAACTAGTTAGTACTCAGATACCTATTTTTTCTTTCCTGCATGAAGTTGCAGGGGAGCATTATCTTTCTTGAGATTATTTAAAAATTCCAGGGGTTCCTCTTTTCTTCCTTTGTGGGTGAGAATATCTGACAGAAAAAATTGAATTGATTAACTTTTAGAAATGCATTTTGAAAATGAAATAAGGTTTTGCTGCCAGGTGAGTGAAAACAGTAATTGGAAATACAGATTTGGGTTTTCCCCTCTTCCTTAAACCCAGTGAAATTACAATGCTTTGCCAAATTAAAAAAATAAGTTAAAGCTCAAATTCCTATGTGAGGTTGTCAAATTCTCACGCTGTATATTTTCTTTCAGATTCCTTTGTTTCTTCCTCTTCCTCTCAGCCTGTATCTCTATTTTCGACCTCACAAGGCAAGTCTGTCATTTTTTGTGTGCATTAATAAAAGAAAAATGTTGAGAAAGAGGCTGTAACTGGGGAAATGAGGCACGAGTTTTCTGTTGCCCCCAAACTCCCTAAAATAAAAATTAAATGCAAGTTAGCAACTCCTAATGACTTTATTGTAAAGCTCAATAAAATAGAATGAGGCTGGGTGGACCCTTTAACATAGCATAAGCTTTAGGTGTAACTTTGAGTATTTTAAAAATTAAAAACTTGCCCAAAGAACTTGGAGTAGAAAGAACTACAGCTCAGAAAACACACTTTGTCCAGAATGCATTCAACCTGTTGATTTGCAGTTATCTAATTTGTTTGGAGAGGTAGTGCATTTGGGAAAACTATATAAAACTGTGCTTCCACTGAACTAATAGACCATCCTAGCTAGAATACTTTAGTGTGGACTTACCTGAGATTCGTCCCAAGAGCTAGGCCAGTTCCAGATTGCCTGGGAACACTAAATAAGTCAATTGAATTTTTGGCAAGCGAGGCTTGTTTTCCTGGAGATTAAATTATGGTGTTTTGGGGGGGTTGTTTTATGAGGAAGGGAATCAGAGTTGATAGCTATATGGAAGAGAGTATGCTTTGTGCTGCTTCGATTTGCATTTTTAAAAAGTGCTGTTTCATTTGTGCTCTTGTACTCCACCTCAGGGTTAGGTCAACGGAAAATCATTATTTTAAAAAAGATAACTAAACTCACTGGATAGGTTTAAGAAGCCGTGTTCAAAGAGTTTATTGTCCTAGCTGGAATGAAAGTGAGCATGCTGGTTTATTAGGAAGACTTTCACCTTGTAAGAATAAAGAACCTAATAGGATAAAATAAACGTAGTAAAAGTTTTTTTCAGAGTCTGATCTGCTTTTTGGGAAACATGATAGACAGTTTATTGCATTCATTTCAGACTGATAGCATTAGAGTCCCCAACTCCTTTATAATGTGCCTCACTGTGTGAATTTGGATATCTTCTGGGTCAAATTATGACCTTTGAAATTAACTTGTGTATATTAAAAGATAGATATTTTGTGAATGTTAGGAAATAAACATACAAATTGATCCTCAACATCTAGAACCCAACTAGATTTATATTTTTAAGGTTATTTTTTTCCTCATGAGAAATTTAATAATTTAGGCAAATAGATATTATACTTATTCTATTCTGGAGGATGTCAGTTAAAAATATAGTGTAAATAGAACAAATAATTATATTTTCTCAAAGTATTTCAGATCTTTTAAGATACTTTCTTCATAGTCACTTTTTTCATATAGAAATAATTGATAGTCTAAATAGTGTGACAATACAACCTAATCACAACATGCCTAATATATAGAATGTTGAGAAGATATGTCATAGTTTTAAAAATTACTTTAATCCATATTAGGAGAAACTATATGCACACGCAAATCAGAGGTAAATAAAAGGGATTTTTCTAGTTAAAACAAAAGTTCAAGCAGGTTTCAGTTTCACAGTGACTATGAGAGTTTGTTCAAAAAAATAGATTTGTCATTCTTCCTTTTATAGTTATTTTGACCAGTGCAGATTCAGAATATGTTGTTATTTAAAGGGTATTGTATTGTAAAAAAGCAGTTAAAAATGTCATATCCCTGAAGGTGTTCCAATCTAGCCTCTATTACTAGCATTCTCTCCTATAATGGAAAAGCAACCCAGCTGGTGCTCTACTTCATTGGCAGGTCTGGAGATCAGCTGATTCAGTCTTTTGAGGGCACTCTTTGGCAAGTGATTAGGTGTGTTCTAGGGTGGCCAAGACTGGTAGCTTCTAGTCTGCCTTAATAAAAGCAAGGGAAAGGAAGCTGTTGTAGGACTTAGTTAACTGGATTAAACCCCCTGGAGAGAATAGCAAGGACCAGTTCCACCCAGCTGCAGCCTTTCAGAGTGACTGTCGCCAGCAGGTACCTTTGAGTCCATAACTGGCACTAACCCAGCTAATCTGTCTCTGGCTTTCATATCCCTCAGCCATTTAGCCTTGGAGAATTGTGCCTTGCTTATATATATCCAAGCCATATTAGGGCTTCCCTGGTGGCTCAGCTGGTAAAGAATCCGCTTGTAATGCAGGAGACCTGGGTTCGATCCCTGGGTTGGGAAGATCCCCTAGAGAAGGGAATGACCACCCACTCGAGTATTCTTGCCTGGAGAATTCCATGGACAGAGGAGCGTAGCAGGCTACAGTCCATGGGGTCACAAAGAGTTGAACACAACTGAGCGGCTTTCACTTTCACTCTTTTCAAGCCATATTAAGCAATATGTAGCAGTAATTAAAAATGGCATTTTCATGCTCAAGAATGACATTTTTAATATTGAAATATATATTTATCAGTATTGGACTTCAAGGAGAGGCATGTACTAAAACTTGTCTTTTTCTGTTTTTTGATCATGCTGCTAAGCTCATGGGATCTTGATTCCCAGACCAGGGGTTGAACCTGGGCCCATAGTAGTGAAAGTGTTGAGTTCTAACCACTGTACCACCAGGGAATTCCCAAAGTTGTCATCAATTTGGACTGAGAAGAAAGGGCAGTTAAATCTTTCAAAAGGAAATTATGTAGTCTTTATTAAGTTGTACTACTTTGAAGTATACAACTACTTAAGCTAACCTGTTAAGCTTTTTGAAAACTAATTTATGTTGAGAATGTCAAGAATAATCAGTTCTTCTTAAGTAAGTTGTATTCCTGAGTAGGTCCTTTCCAATTTTTTGCTTATTAATTCCTTTTTTAGTTCATCAAGCAGATTTAAATTTCAACTTAATCCTGGAGCATTTCAAAATGGAGTGAATTCTAACGTTTTCCTGTACTGTTAAATAAGGAGGTATAGATGTAGTTTATGTGGTCATTTGGGATGGGTTGTTTTTTGTTTGTTTGTTTTGAGGTTTTACTGTGGCTAGTACTTTTTTATCTCATTTAATCCTCACAACCAATTTTATGGAGAAAAGGTACTGCTTCTTTTACTAATTGAGGAAATTGGAGTTTTAAATGGTGAAATAACTTGTTCAAGGTCACACAGTGAGTAAATGATATACCTAGGACTCTGAAGTCCATATATTATAACCATTACCTCCAGTGAAGATGATGTATTAGTGATATTTTAAGGTTTACAGTTTTTTTAGGATGTCATGTTAACATGAGAACACAAGAGGCAGAAATGACCATTTTAAGCGTATTATTGCGTTAGTGTTGTAATTTATTATCATCTGGGGGATGTACTCCCTCCATCAGATAGAAAATCAAATTTGGTTTCTCCTTTTGAAATCTTTGATAAAAAGTAGAGGCTGGAAAATACTACAATTTTCTGTAGAAAACATTGGAAGAAAAGTGGTTGAAAATAAGATTATAAGAAGGATCTATCCACCACCCAGAATTGGAAGCACATTTGCAGTAGTGTATATTTGCAAATAATTTGAGTAATGCAGTAGGCATATGGAATAGGAAGTTAAACACTGAACTTTGGGGCAAGCATTGAGGGGAAAAAAAATTGCCAGTTACAGCCTTTTTTTTTTTTTTTTTAACAAAAGCAAAACATTTTTCTTTGTACAAAATAGACTTTTTGTTTAGGATCTAGCTTGGCTGCAAAGTGTCTGCTAGCTAACTTCCTATTTTAATGCTTTGGCTGAAAATTGCTGATACTGTTTTGCACGATTATTTGTCTTTCCCTCTTGTTTTGTGAACATGAGAAAATTCAAGTGTAGGAAAACCTATACCTGAATATTTCAAGCCTCCCTTTTGTGAATAAGCATAGTATGTATGTGAATACGTAACTTAGTGGCTTACTACAGGCTGGCACCCTTTCTTCACTGGTGTATGCTTTTTCTATATTACCAACTAAAAGTAATGAATTTCCTGAGGCTGGGTAGTAACCAAATGGTAACTAGCATAATCCCAAGTTATTCACTGTTTTAAGGAAGAAGTGTAATATACAATATTTATTATTGCTTACCTGTTTCTAGATCACATTGTGTTTTCATTATTAAGTTACAAAACACTTGAATAAAAACATACTAAACCCTTTTCTAAAAGACAGTTTGGAGAGTAAGAGAAGATATTTTGAAGGATAGAGTAAACAGTATATGAAGAGGCTTTTTCAATTCAGAGTATTCACTTGACACATACACAGTATTCGGTTAAAAGTTGTTTCTTCATCCTGTGGTTGGGCTTCCCTGATGGCTCAGCGGTAAAGAATACAACTGCAATGCAAGAGACTGGTTTGATCCCTGGGCCTGGAGGATCCCCTGGAGGACAAAAAGGCAGCCCATTCCAGCATTCTTGCCTGGAGAATCCCATGGACAGAAGAGCCTGGCAGGCTAGAGTCCATGGGATTGCAAGAGTCAGACATGACTTAGCGCCTTAACTACATCTTGTTCTGTGAGATAAAATACTCTGGATATAGAAGGGGGGAAACTTTTTCAATTTCCATGCAAGATTCTCTAGTCAAATGGATCTTTTGCCGTATTCCAGTCAAAATTTTGAATTAATATATTAACTCAATTTAATCCTCATAGCTATTCTTAAGTTAGGTGCTTTAGTATCTCAATTTTCAGATGGTATTAAGCAACTTGACAAGGCCACACACCATTAGTAAGTGTGATGAAAGGATTTTGCAACTTTCGGGTTTGGGAGTGGTCTAGAAATTTAGAGTATGACCGCCAACTTAATTTCCTAGTCTTATTTAAGATAATATACGTAAATGGAGATTTCTGAGTAATGACTATTAAGTGTCATGATGACTAATTGGAAGAGTCTTTGCCAATGGAGCTTAGTTTCTAAAGACCTATTAGATTCTGGTCTTTGTTTTATTTAATGTTTTCTTACCGTTGTAAGCACTTTACTTCCAGACTGGTTTTTTGCATGTCTTGATACAAATCAGCTCTGTTCAAGTTTGTTAGAATTTCAATTAGCCAAATGAACTTCTTTCCATTTGCTGAAATTCTAAGCAAGATAATTATTAAAATTAAAGCAAAAATGCTAACTTACTTTGCTACATGTGGGGAAGCTTGATTGACTGTCATGAGAGCTAATATCTAGAGTAATAGCTAATAGATGCTATTAGCTGAGGAATTACGCTCCTAATTACTGAGGAAAGAATGCAGCATCATACTCTGTTTAGCCCCTAAACCTGTCCCTTCAGAAAACACTGTCTGCTCCAAGTATTGTCACATTATCATTAGGGAACATGATAAAGCTATTTTTGTGTATATAATAGCTATGTCATATTAAAGAATCTTCAGTAAAATGAAGTCTGTCAAGAAGTGACGGCATTCAGTAGAGAACTTGGTTGTCTGAGAATAAGATTTCGAACCTGATCTAGTTTTTACCTCAGATTATTATATACCTAATTCTAAACTTCTGGAGTGTTAAGAGTTCAAGGAAGTTAGAAGAGAAACAAGGCTTAGAAAACTGAGAATTTTGTGTCCTGACAAAGCATAGAACATTTCTACCATCCTCTTTTTGTGTGTGTGGCCGCACCACATGGCTTGTGGGATCTTAGTTTGTCAACCAGGTCTTGCTGGCAGAGAAAAGCATCAAGTCCGAACCACTGGACCACCAGGAAGCTCCCTACCATATGTGTTTTTTTTTGTTTGTTTCTGATACTGTGTGCATTCTTTCATTAGCACCAGTATCAGTTGCTTTCTTTTTCATTTCATCAAATCCATTGTCACCATCGTCATCATCATCATTTTATCTGTTGACTTTGCTTCTTTTCTGTCTCCCACTCTGTACTGTAAGCTCCACGAAAGCAAGGATTTTTTCTGTGTTCACTGGTTTTTAATCTAGATTCTAAAACAGTGTCAGGCACATGATAGTGGCACTTAGTAATTCACCATGAATTATTACTAATTCATTCTGTCCACTTGTGTCTGTAAAATGACAAGTCTAACTCATCTGAAATCTCAGTCTCTATAAAACATATAAGCTGAGCATTCCCTGTGAGAGGTGGAGTCAGTGTTGTTCAAGATTCCATTCGTTTGAAGGCAGGGGGTCTCAGTTTTACCTTATTCCAGATTTAGTTCATTAAATGTCTCCTGGTAGAAACATTCACCAGTAAATTTGATAATAATACATAGCTCAGACTGGAATATTCTGATATTAATGTAGTCCATAGTTCTTTAAATTTCAGGTCTTAAAACCTCTTAACCTGCAGTGGTGAGCTTCATTTATCCTTAATCAATCTTGCTGTCTATCCATACTGTACAATGACAGATGCAAAGCCATGTTTACTGCGTTAGAACTAAATATAAATTGTAGCTTACTTTTATGTCATGGGTACAATTTGTACCACCAAACTTCAATTATTTTTTTCTCAATTTACGAAGACTTTTCCCCCAGATTATGGTTACACTGTGCTAAAGGTCAGAGATCCTGTTACATCAGATTTCAGTAATCTTTTAAAATATAGGAACTTTATCTGGCATTTGGAAACACATTTTTGTAATAGTAGAATTTTGCCTCTTGCAGTAAGATATTTAAGTATTTCTTTTCATCTTTATAAAATGATTTTGAATAGGATAAAGTCATACTTTTGCTTTTGTCTAATTATTACTCAGCTTCTCAAATGAAAAAACATAAGTTGAATAAAAGTAATCGCAAAAGTTTTTCTCTCTCACATCTTCCCAATTGCTCATTCACACTCAAGGAAGGCATTTCTGTCCTGAGGGCTCACCTGAGCAAGCTGAATCTTTGATTCATTCATTTGGAACTTTGTTTAAGACCTACTTTGTTCCAGCTCCAGAGATACAACAGTGTATGAGAACAATGGTGACATCGTTGCTGCCCTTGGGACAGTTGTTCTGATCTTTTCTCCAGTAAAAAAAACTTCCTAGGTTGGAGAGTTGGAAAACAGTGGTAAATCAGTGGCTACTGTGATATTAAAAACCGATAAGACCGAATTAATGTGTTGCTTTTAGGGGAGTATTTTCTGTTTTAAAAGATTTTCTGGAGTTCACTCTTCTTAATAAAGGAAACCAGGGTACGCAGTTCAGTTTTCAGTTGACAAATTGGTACAAGAGATTTTGGAACAGACCAACGTTTTCAGTACCCTTTTAAAACATTAAGGCCCTCTCTGCCTGGGGCCCACCTTCCCTGTGGATAGAATGGAGTACTTCTAGCCTGATTTTCAGGCTGGGGGGATCTACTGTATCTCTTGGGGAAAGAAAAACTCTCGTCACTTGTTTTCCTCTTCAGATAGGCTCTTACTAGTGGTTTTATAAAAGGGGTGTGTTCTGAATTGTTCACCTACAGATGAGAGTGTATCAGTGCTTCATAATATGTTTGTTTTATATGGATTACATTGTTTCTGCTGAATAGCTCTACTAAATACCAAAGGAAAAGGAATAAACACTTCCCCAGATTATCCAGTCTGTATTATAACCTTCTTCATGCTTTACCATTAAAGGGAAAATGTAGATTGATAAGTATTTTGTCATGAAAATTTTTTGTCATTTGCAGTTTGTAGCATGATAAGCCTTTTCTGTTTCACTGCTGGCAATTTTATGCATGTCTATAGGATAACTGTTGATCATTGTTTTTGTTACATATTTATGTGTGTGTATGTATATATACATCCTGTGTGTGTATATATACATATGTGAATTTAAAAATAAAAAGCATGCTGCTTGGCCTGACTAGCTAATGTGTAATTGTACCTGGTAAACAATTGTTTTTCTTTCAAATTCTGGCCGTAGAGGGATTGAGCTCTCTTTGCTCTGATGAGCCACCTTCAGAAATCATGACTGCCTCCTCTTGTTCATCTTCTGAAATATGTAACACTGACCTTACAATACTGCATGGAATAAAAAGCAAAATGTTAGGCAGCCAGATTCTTTTAGCCCAAGAAGAAAAAGACTGCTTGGCTCTTCTAGATGGGAAAAAGATGGGAAAGCCTCTGGGGACCAGTAAAGACACAGAAGACTCCCCAGTTTCTGCTGCAGAAGGAGTTCACTGTGACCGTCCTTCCATTCCACTGAGCTTCCTGGGTCATCCTGCTTTTCTCTCAAAGGAAGTTGGTCAAATGGAACCACAGATAAATAAAGATCAAGAGTCCAGGAGCCCAAATGAGGAACCAAATAAGGATGATATAACTGCCTTGGATGCAGATGACAAGTTCACTGTGCTGACAGCCCAGAAGCCAGCCACCCAGCAGCCTAAAGCAGAAGGCATTTGTCCGTATTCCTTGTCTCCTTCTGAAGCTTCAGGAGGTGGTGTTATGGAAAAGGATTCCCCTGAATCACCATTTGAAGTAATTATTGACAAAGCAGCATTTGACAAAGAATTTAAAGACTTATATAAGGAAAGCATAAATGATTTTGGTAGCTGGGCAGTGCATACTAGTAGAGAATCACCTGCAGACATTTCAGAGTCTAATGACAAAGTATTTCCACTGAGAAAGAAAGAAGCAGGGCGTTACCCAGCCTCTGCATTGCTCACCAGGCAGTTTTCACACACAGCTGCAGCATTGGAGGAGGTATCTAGATGTGTGAATGATATGCATAGCTTTACTAATGAAGTACTGACTTGGGATTTGGTTCCCCAAGTGAAACAGCAGCGTGATAAAGCTGAGTACGACACAAAAACTACAGGACTTGGCACAAGTGAATATAATTCAGAAATTCCTGTTGTAAATCTTAAAACAAACACTCAGAAAATTCCTGTATGTTCTATTAATGGAAGCACTGCTGACACTAAATCACCAGGTGACTGGGCGGAAACACCTCTCCCACAGGAAAACGCCGTGCCAGACCATTTTGATTCCACACAGGAAGTCACTATCAAAGGTGTGCAAGACAGCGTGCAGAAAAGAGACGACACACTTTCAGAGTCACCTGGCTCTCCACTGCAGAAATGTGTCTCTCTTGGTTCTGGAGTGGCCACAGATAAAGTAGTTTTACCCGACAGCCACCTGAAAGGTGGAATGAGCTGGCAGACCTCTGTGTTGGGAGAAGTGACAGAGGCTGATAGTTCTGGTGAATCTGATGACACAGTAATAGAAGACCTCACAGCAGATAATTCATTTGAGAGCAACAAAATTCAGGCTGAAAAACCTGTTTCCATCCCAAGTCCTGTTATAAAAACAGATGGAGAAGTCAAAGAGATCCTCAGTTGTAACAAGAAAGACAGAACATCTGAAAAATTTGAAGGGTCGGTCAGTGACTCTGAGCCACGACAAGTTCGGCCTGATCCTCTTGAAAGGAGCCCAGGTGAAGCAGTGTGTTCACTAGTATCTAATAAGAATGGCACGCCAGAAGTGAAGCAGTCAGGTAGTAAGCATGAAGCTGTTCCTGAAAAGCCTGTTGCAGCTGAGAACCCAAAACTCCCTTCAGAAGCAGCTCCTACAGAACTCACACAAAGTGGGACAAGCTCTGCCTATTTGGAGTCATTGCATGAAAAAAATATGAAAGATCCAGATGATTCTTCCCCAGAGGACCTGATGGCGGCCTTTACAGAAACCAGAGAGAAAGGAATAGTAGGTATAGGTGAAGGCAATACCTTTGAAGCAACATCAGAGGAGACTAAGGACTTTAAAACAATTCTTCCTCTAGATGTTTTGCATGGGAATAAGTCAGGTGGTTCTGAAATTAAAAACAAAGAAAGCAAATACAGTGAACAAAGCAAAGAAATAAATGGGAGTAAGCTTCTGGAAGTTTTCCCTACCCAAGGTACTCCAATAGCATCTCTCGACTTAGAACAAGAACAGCTCACAATCAAAGCACTTAAAGAACTGAGTGAAAGGAAGGTGGAGAAGTCAGCTTCTGTACAGGATAAAGGAGACTCTCCTGAAGAAATATTCAAACAGACTTTAACAAATGTTAAAGAATCTTCCTGGCCACAGAGATCAGCTGATGTCCTAGAACACAAAGATGTCGAGACTGGATCTGATCTTGAGATTTCCAGGAAGCCCACTGTTATCAAGGAAACTACTAGGGTAGAGGCTATTTCCAGCCTTAGCAAGACTGAGCCGGTAAACGAGCCTGTCCTAACAAGACTTCTGACAGACGTGTCAGGTAACCACTTACGTTAGAAATACTGCATGTGGGGAAAAAAAGAAATATTGCATGTGGTTAATTCAGCTATGATTGATTATTTAGAGGGCCATTTTTCTTAGTCTCTGATTTATATCACTAAATTATAGCTAGAATAAAATATACTATATAATGGGGAAAGGTAGATTTTTTTTTTTAATGGTTGTTTGATTTGGTTTTCTTATACAAATGTTTCCCAAAGCAGGAGACTACTTGTTAAAATTAATATTCTCCTAAAGGAAAAAAATGTCATGGTCCAGTTTTTTCATTATACGTTGACTGTAGGGGAGATTGCTGCTTTTAAGACTATCACTAGGCTCTTATTTGCACAGATTAATATAAAATCTCCGTAATAGTAGCACTGCTTAGCCCTTAGGTATTTTGCTTAGCCCTTGTAAAATCTATTTAGCAATCAAAGAGAAAGGAATTCCTGCTGGGAAGATAATAAATGAAACTTTTAATTAATTTGATCTTATACCACAGAGATTTTATGCTCTGAAAGTAGGTAACCAGTACTGTAGTGCAGTCGTGCCAGTGATGCTTTAGGAGAACTCGTGCATTGTTCTACTTTGGACCTTGTTGACATTCTTCAGGTCAAAACTCTTTGCATGGTACTAGAAGCCCTTCTGCTTGTCTTCTGCTTATTTGAGTGATTACTTTCCTAGCTGTTGACCGTCATTTAAATTACTTCAGATGCTCTCTGTTCTGGTGTCTTAGTGTAATGAAAAAAAGATCTATAAAGCCTCCAGAATCAAGCCCCAACCTCTAATCTGATATGAGGTTCTGCACTTGGTGTATGATCAGTGTGGTCAGAGTTAGGTGCTATGCAGGGCCCTGTGGTTTTCCAAACTTCTTAACCAATAGATTCCTCTTTCAAATGAAATCAGACACAGAGTTATAATATTTAAAAGAAAATGAGATTTTTGTTAAGAGAAACTTTTTAAATGAGGTTGTACCATATTTTTTTCCCCTGTAAAGGTTTTATTATGCACAGAATAAGAAAGGGGCTCAGTCCTTTGCAGCCACTTCCCTCCGGTCACTTCTTCCAGCCAGGGTACCACTAACTTGCTTGCTTGGTTAGGTTACCTGCTGGGATCTGTGGGTCACCTGGAAGTCCACAGCCATAGGCTGCTGCAGAACCATGACTGCTGCCCATCATAGCCTGCGGCAGAAAGGCACCATTTACTTCTTATTTTATAAAGGTATTTCCTTACCAAAGACCATGGACAGGTTATTTAACCTTACTAAATCTTAATCCTTAAAATAGAGATAATAATGGTACTTACTTTATAATAATGTGAAGATTAAAAGTGTAAATGCAGGTTATAAAGGGCCTAAGTTTATTCAGTTCAGTCACTCAGTCGTGTCCACCTCTTTGCAACCCCATGGACTACAGCACGCCAGGCTTCCCTGTTCATCACCAGCTCCTTGATTCATCAAACTCATCTATCAAGTTGGTGATGCCATCCAGCCATCTCATCCTGTCATCCCCTTCTCCTGCCTTCATTCTTTCCCAGCATCAGGGTCTTATCTAATGAGTCAGTTCTTCGCATCAGGTGGCCACAGTATTGGAGCTTCAGCTTCAGCATCAGTCCTCATGAATATTCAGGATGAATTTCCTTTAGGATTGACTGGTTTGATCTCCTTGCAGTCTAAGGAACTTTCTAGAGTCTTCTTCAACACTGCAGTTGAAAAGCATCAAATTCTTCAGTGCTCAGCTTTCTTTAGAGGGCCTGCTGCTGCTGCTATGTCGCTTCAGTCGTGTCCGACTCTGCGACCCCGTAGGCGGCAGCCCACCAGGCTCTCCTGTCCCTGGGATTCTCCAGGCAAAAACACTGGAGTGGGTTGCCATTTCCTTCTCCAGTGCATGAAAGTGAAAAGTGAAAGTGAAGTCGCTCAGTTGTGTCCAACTCTTAGCAACCCCATGGACTGCAGCCTACCAGGCTCCTCTGCCCATGGGATTTTCCAGGCAAGAGTACTGGAGTGGGGTGCCATTGCCTTGGGCCCAGTATATAGTAAATATTCATTTAGCAGCAAGTACAGGACCTGGCATATAGTAGGTCCTGGATCATTATTTGTTACTGAATGCATTGTTATTAATTATCTGTGAAAACACTGAGGCTTTTTTATAAACTCAAAAGTGTGAAATGGCAGTTAAGGATAGCTGTTATACTCTAGAAGTTGAAGATAGTTGAACTTGGATTAAAGAGACCTGAATCCATATTGTTGCTTTACACTGTCTAGAAATGTGACTTTAAACAATTAAGTTATATCACCTTTTGGGGCTTTAGTTTCCTTATCTATAAAGTGAGGATGTTGAAGTAGGTGATCGTCAATACCGTTTCTCTGACCCTGGTAAATACTAGTTTTCTTCATGACTTCTTGTCAAAATTCTTAAACATAGGTTTTTGAGGTGATGAGGTGTATAGAAATTAGGTGGTAACAATCCAGTGTCTAATTCTGGCAAATTCCTGCTTTAATGTGACCTTTGACAATTAGCCAAATTGGTTTGGCATCTTGCTTTGTTAATATTGTGGTATTTTGCCCTTCTTCATAGTGAAGAAGAAAATGGCAACCCACTCCAGTACTCTTGCCTGGAAACTCCCATGGACGGAGGAGCCTGGTGGGCTGCAGTCCATGGGATCAGGACTGATCGACTTCACTTTCACTTTTCTCTTTCATGCATTGGAGAAGGAAATGGCAACCCACTCCAGTGTTTTTGCCTGGAGAATCCCAGCGACGGGGAAGCCTGGTGGGCTGCTGTCTATGGGGTCGCACAGGGTCGGACACGACTGAAGCGACTTAGCGGCAGCGGCAGCATGGTGTTACTTTTTGCAACCCCATGGACTGTAGCCTAACCAGGTTCTCCGTCCGTGGCGTTTTCCAGGCAAGAATACTGGAGTGGGTTGCCATTCCCTTCTCCAGGAGATCTTCCCGACCCAGAGATTGAACCCAGGTCTCCTGCACTGTAGGCAGATG
Organism: Ovis aries; assembly: GCF_016772045.2. Taxonomy (NCBI): domain Eukaryota; kingdom Metazoa; phylum Chordata; class Mammalia; order Artiodactyla; family Bovidae; genus Ovis; species Ovis aries. The sequence goes on from NC_056074.1 coordinate 38,534,058, forward strand.
CTTTACCGTCTGAGCCACCAAGGAAGATCCTGTAGTAAATAAAGTACTACGTAAAGGCTAATTATTAGTAAATCTCAACTGAGTTATTTAATCTAGTGTGAGAGATGAAAAGGACTATGGAAGTTTAAGTCATTTTGTCACTGACCAAATTCTATGATTAATAGACATTTTTAGATGATAATGAAAACTAGTATAATTAGACCAAGAAGCTAAAAGTTCTTCCTTTGAAGGTTTCAGAATTAAAAACCTTTTAAAATTGTCTTATATCATGAATAAATCTTTTAAGATGTAAATTTTACTAATATATACCAGCATCTAGCTCTAAGCAGTGTATCTGAGCAGTCTTCATTTCTAAAGTAAAACCAATTCTGTAATTATATTCTGCCTAAAGTTGTTGGGGAAAATAGGCAAAGGAAGCTATGAAAAAATTAATGGTATTTTATTTTTCTTTTGCTATTCTGTGGTATATATGACAGTATATAACAGACCTGGAAATGACCTAGCAATTTTGTTTCTAGTTACGTATTCTAAGGGGAAAAGAAATTTATGTGCAAAAGCAACTATAGAGATATTCTTTGTAGTGGCGGGTATCTTAGTGCCTTAACAATTAAAGATTGTTGGAGTGTGTAACATATCTGTACCGTTAAGTGTTATATAGCCTTTGGAGTAGTTATAGGTTGATGTGAAGTACAAAAAGAAATACACTTGTATTTCTGTATATTAGAATTAACTTCTATTGTTAATTAATATTTGCTTTCGAACTAAAGGACCCTTTGATTACCATCTGACCCATTTCCCCAGAGGGAAATTATCTTATAGTGTTGTGTTAGTTTCTGCTCCACTACATTTTAAATGTATGCATATATGGTATTTTTTGTGCTTTTAAAACTTTATTAATTTTATCTTTGTTGGGGTTTCCCTTGTGGTCCGGTGGTTGAAAATCTGTGCTTCCATTGCTAGGAGCATGGGTTTAGTTCCCTGGTGGGGGAACTAAGATCCTTCATACCATGCAGAGCTCACCCCCAAAATAAATTAATATTATCTTGTTATACAACTTGTTTCATTCAACATTAGATTTTTTAACTCTTTTCATGTGGAGGTATCTGTCATTTTATTTATTTTAATAGCTGTGTAGTAACTCATTTTATTACTATATTATTTTTCTTTTAACTAATATTTGGGTTATTTTCTATATTTTACTATTATTAGACATTGCTGAAGTTAACATCCTGTACTCATCTGTTTTTATACAGATGCACATGTTTCTCTTGGGTCCGTATGTCACTGCTTATCAATTTCACTTTCTGTGTATGTGCTTTATTTTTCTAGTTACTATCAATTTGCTGTCAAAGTTGGAGTTTCTCCTGTTATGCAAAAATGTTCATAGTTTATTAATAAAAACTATTATTTAACACTAGAATTTTTATTATATGATGAATACTTAAAGTAGAAAAAAGTTAAAAAACAAGGTTTTCGGAATAATACTTATTTTCATGTCATTATAAGTGAATCTGTATGCCTACACACAGTGTGATTCTGAAGTAAATTTTTAAAAACAAGATCACAGTGATTTTTCTTGCAATGTGGCCAAGTAGGCTTTTACTGGACCTTTGTTGGGACTTCTCTGGTGGTCCAGTAAGTCCAGTAAGAGTCTGCCTTGCTGTGCAGGGACACTGGTTTGATCTCTAGTCCAGGGAGATCCACATGCAGCGGAGCAACTAAGCCCATGTGCCACCAGCACGGAGCCCACGCTCTAGAGCCTGTCAGCCACGACTCTCGCGCCCCTGTGCCGCGGCTGCTGAAGCCCACGTGCTCCAGAGAAACCACCACAGTGAGAAGCCCGTGCACCCACAACGGGGAGTCGTCCCCGCTCTCCGCAACTGGAGAAAGCCTGCGCACAGCAACAGAGACCAAAGGATATAAATAACTGAAACTGTTTTTAAAGAAGCATCTCCACCTCCATCGCAGGGGACACAGGTTCATTTCCCTGATCAGAGAACTAAGATGCCACATGCCACAGGGCACGGGTACAGAAAGGGAGGCCTGAAAGCACTGGGAAAATGAGCAAAAGTGGGCCAATTCCAAAAAGGACTGACACATCCAAGAAGAGACAACATGAAATTAATTTTCTGTTTTTACTGTTTCTTGCCAGAGGAAGACTGAAGTTGGCGTCTGACAGGGTGGTTAAAATTTTAATAGAAGACTTATTATTAGGGCTTTCCCGGTGGTCCAGTGGTTAAGAATCACCTTACAATGCAGGGGACAGCAGTTTTTTCGATCTCTGGTCCAGGAAGACCCCACATGCTGCTGGGCAACTAAACCCATGCACTGCAACTGCTGAAACCTGTGCTCTCTAGAGCCTCTACTCCGCCACGGGAGACGCTGCCACAGTGAGAAGCCCCCGTACCACCACTGGAGAGTAGGCCCTGTTCGCTGCAACTAGAGAAAAGTTGACCCACACAGCAGCAAAGAGCCAGCACAGCCAAAAATATAAATAAGTAAAGTTATTTTTTTAAAAAGAACAAAGTGGAATTCTGTACTATAGTAGCTAAACTTAAAATTCACCAAGTGGCCTTAATAGTAAAACAGAGATGATAGAAGAATCAGTGAACTTAATGATAGATGAACAGAAAACTATCCAATCTGAAGAACAGAAAGAAAAAGCTTATTACCAAGCTTCAGGGAACTTTGGGACAATATTATAAGACCTAACTTGTATAGTTGGAGGCCCAGAAGAGAGGAAAGTGAGAAGTTGAGGAAGAACATATTTGAAGATAACATGGGGAAAAAAAATCAAATTTTTTGAAAAACATATTTACTGATTAAAGAAGCTTGGCAAACACCTGTTAGGATAAGGATGAAGAAAACCATACCTTGGTACATGTGTCAGAGGTTCCCAAGACTACCGTCAGGTTCAGTGGTTTGCTGGAAGGACTCAATAGGATTCAGAAGCTGTTACACTCAACCGTACACAGCAAAAGGACACAGATTAGAACTGGCAAGGAGAAAGGCGCATGGGACAAAGTCCAAGAGGAACCATGTACAAGCTTCCTGGTGTCCAGCAGAGGCACACAGAGCTGTCCCTAATCCTCCCGTCAATGATCCATGGCAGCATGTGCAAAGTGTTGCCAACTAGGGAAGCTCACCGAGTCCTTGGTATTCAGGATGGCATGCTGACCCCCGTGACTCACCGCAGCTACTCAGACCCCAGCCACCCAGAGCAGGAACAAGTGTTTGCCATAAATCATATTGTTCAGACAGACTTAAGTGGTCACACTGGTGCCGCATGGCACAAGGCCCCAGGCACAGACAAACACTTATCAGCCAGCATATGCCACTGGCTCAGATTTCATCTCCCAGTCCTGAGGACAGACCTTTCTTTGGCACGTACAGGGTTTGAGCATTCCAAAACTGCTGAGTTAATCCTTTCCTGCCCAGTATATCTAGTCAAATTGCTTGAAATGAAAGATAAGGAGGAAAATGACACAAAGAAATGACAGTTGTAATTAGAGCTTACTTAACCGAAAACCATAGGCTTCCCACATAGGTGGTGCTAGTGGTAAAACACCCGCCTGCCAGAGCAGGAGACATGAGAGACGTGGGCTCCAGCCCCCGGGCAGGAAGGCCCCAGGACAGGAGGCCTCAGAGATGCGGGCTCCAGCCCCGGGGCAGGAAGGCCCCAGGGGCAGAGCGCGGCAACCCACTCCAGTATTCCTGCCTGGACAGAGGAGCCTGGGGAGCTGTGTCCCTAGGGTCACAAGGAGCCAGACAGGACTGAAGCAACAGAGCATGCATGCACATCAGAAACCACAGATGCCAAGAGAGTGAAATAACACCTTTTAAAGTGCCGAACAGGGGGGATAGTCAATCCAGATTTATCTTTTCAACAAAAATACCCTGCAAAAATGAAAGCAAATTAAAGACATGTTCAGATAAAAGAAAACTAAGAAAATTTGTCACCAGAAGACTTGCACTACAAGAAACACTAAAAGAAGTTCTTCAGATTGAAGGGAATTGATACCAGATAGAAACTGAGGCCTTTCAGAAGGAATGAAGAGCATTGGAAATGGTGAATATCTGAGTAAATACAAAAAACTTAACTCTTTTCCCTCTTCTAGAAAATATTTAAGACTATTTAAAGGAGAAATTGCGGCTTCCTTGGTGGCTCAGAGGGTAAAGTGTCTGCCTGCAATGCGGGAGACCTGGGTTCGATTCCTGGGTCGGGAAGATCCCCTGGAAAAGGAAATGGCAATCCACGCCAACACTCTTGCCTGGAAAATCTCACGGACCGGAGGAACCTGATAGGCCACAGTCCATGGGGTCGCAAAGAGTTGGACACGACTGAGCGACGTCACTTCAAAGGAGAAATTATACTGTGTGCAGGGATTGTAATGTTTATTTGATAAAACAATTTATAACAAGAGTATGTGAACCTAAACTGTTGAACGAGGGTCTACATTTTTTATAAAGTGTATGATATTTTAAGTCAATTGAAAAGTCAAGGGTAATGTTGTGCTTCCTGAAATAATAATGCAGAGACATATAGTTTAAATTAAAACTTTCAAATAATCAAAAAGAAGGCAAAAAGGAAGAATGAGGGAACAAAAGAGGAAAACATGGTAATGCCGTGGGAGACCTCATGCAGTCGTCAGTATGTTAGTGGCTAAAGACTACAGCCAGCAGAGTGACAGTGCATAAAAACGCAAGAGCTACCTATATACTGACTGTATAAAGATACGCACTAAATGTAAAGACACGCTACTTGAAAGTAAATGGATGGGCAAAGGTATATAAATGTATGCCATGCAAAAGTAAGCATAGAAAGACAAATGGTTTTACCAGAAATGAAAATGACATGTTATCATGATAAAAGATATCAGGATGTCTTGACAGTTGTGTGTATAACACCTCATAACAGCTTCAAAATAAATGAAGCAAAAATTGGCGGAATTAAAGGGAGAAATAGCCCATTCTTTAATCATAATTAGTGGCTTTAATACCTCTTGTTCAGCAGTTGACAAACCAACTATGCATACACACAAAGATCTGAACAGCACAACCATCCACTTTGACCTGCGTGATACTTATAGAACGCTGTGCCCTACAGCGGCATAAAATGCATTCTTTTCCAGATGTACAAGTTATGCATTCACCAGTATAGACAGTATGCTAGGCCATCAAACAAAGCAGTAAATTTAAAAGATTAAGATCATACACAATATGGTCTCAGACTGTAATGAAACAAAAATTTTAAACAGTGAAAATGAGATACCTAGGAAAATTCCCAAATATTTGAAAATTACTAGTCACTTTTATATAATCTATAGCTCAAAGAAGTCATGAGAAAAAAATTGAAATGTTTTAAAACTGAATAACAATGAAAATATAATAATCAAACTTGTGGAATATAGTGCTGAGAGGGAAATTTATAGCTCTAAGTACACATATTAGAAAAGAAAAATTAATTCAGTCATCTAAGATTTCAGCTTTCTTCCAAGGAGTAAGCGTCTTTTAATTTCATGGTGGCAATCACCATCTGCAGTGATTTTGGAGCCCCCAAAAATAAAGTCTGACACTCTTTCCACTGTTTCCCCATCTATTTGCCATGAAGTGATAGGACCAGGTGCCATGGTCTTGGTGTTCTGAATGTTGAGCTTTAAGCCAACTTTTTCACTCTCTTCTTTTCACTTGTATCAAGAGGCTCTGTAGTTCTTCTTCGCTTTCTGCCATAAGGGTGGTGTCATCTACATATCTGAGGTTATTGATACGTCTCCCGGCAATCTTGATTCCAGCTTGTGCTTCCTCCAGCCCAGCGTTTCTCATGATGTACTCTACATATAAGTTAAATAAGCAACATGACAATATACAGCCTTAACGTACTCCTTTCCTGATTTGGAACCAGTCTGTTGTTCCATGTCCAGTTCTAACTGTTGCTTTCTGACCTACATACAGATTTCTCAAGAGGCAGGTCAGGTGGTCTGGTATTCCTATCTCTTTCAGAATTTTCCAGTTTGTGGTGATCCACACAATCAAAGTATTGGAGTTTCAGCTTCAACATCACTCCTTCCGATGAACATTCAGGACTGAAACTCCAATACTTTGGCCACCTGTTGCAAAGAGCTGACTCATTTGAAAAGACACTGATGCTGGGAAAAATTGAACGCAGGAAGAAAGGGGACGACAGAGGATGAGATGGTTAGATGGCATCACCAACTCAATGGACATGAGTTTGCGTAAACTCTGGGAGTTGGTGATGGACAGGGAGGCCTGGCGTGCTGCAGTCCATGGGATCACAAAGAATCGGACACAACTGAGTGATTAAACTGAACTGAACACAGTCAAAGGCTTTAGCATAGTCAATAAAGCAGAAATAGATGTTTTTATGGAACTCTTTTGCTTTTTCATTAATCCAACAGATGTTGACAATTTGATCTCTGGTTCCTCTGCCTTTTCTAAAACCAGCTTGAACATCTGGAAGTTCACGGTTCATGTACTGTTGAAGCCTGGCTTGGAGAGTTTTGAGCATTACTTTACTAGTGTGTGAGATGAGTGCACTTATGTGGTAATTTGAGCATTCTTTGGCATTGCTTTTCTTTGGGATTGGAATGAAAACCTAAACAGCATATGAAAAAGCAGAGACATTACTTTGCCAACAAAGGTCCATCTAATCAAGGCTATGGTTTTTCCAGTAGTCATGTATGGGTGTGAGAATTGGACTATAAAGAAAGCTGAGCACCAAAGAATTGATGCTTTTGAATTGTGATGTTGGAAAAGACTCTTGAGAGTCCCTTGGACTGCAAGGAGATCCAGCCAGTCCATCCTAAAGGAAATCAGCCCTGAATATTCATTGGAAGGACGGATGCTGAAGCTGAAACTCCAATACTTTGGCCACCTGATGCAAAGAACTGACTCACTGGGAAAGACCCTGATGCTGGGGAGAATTGAAGACGGGAGGAGAAGGGGGGATAACAGAGGATGAGATGGTTGGATGGCATCACTGACTCAGTGGACATGACTTTGAGTAAACTCTGGGAGTTGGTGATGGACAGGGAGGCCTGGCGTGCTACAGTCCACCAGGTCGCAAAGAGTCGGAAACGACTGATCGACTGAACTGAACTGAAGGTTTCAACTTAAGCTAGAAGAAGAGCACAGTAAATCCAAAGGAAGCAGAAGGGAGGGAATCATAAAGATAAGAGCAAAAATTAATGCGATAACATTAACAAAGCTGAAATTTGGTTCCTGAAAATATTAACAAAATTGATTTCTTAACTGATTCAGGAAAAAAAACACAGGTTACCAATATTAAACATGAAAAGGTAGTTATCATTTCAGATCCAATGGATATTAAAAGGTCAGTAGAATATTATGAACTTTATGCCAGCTTAAATTAAACAAGTTCTTTGAAAAATACAGTTTACCAAAGCTAACACAATTGAATATTAAAGTCCAGGCCCAGCAGTTTCACTGGGTGGGGTGAGGCAGGGTGGGATATGTTTCAAGCATTTAAGGAAAAAGGAGGCCAACTTTCCAACTCAGACTAGTATATTTATAGTGATACACAAACTAGAGAAAGACACTACGAAGAAAATTATAAACTAATGTCACTCAGGAACATAATAAAATGAGAAGTCCTTCACAAAACATTAACAGCAAATCAAATCCGGCGCTATATCAAAATAATGTATCAGGGCTAAGTGGGGTTTGTTCTTGGAATAGGAGCTTGTTTTAAGATCAGAAGCCAATCAACATAATTTGCCACATTAACATAGAAAATCTAGGTGAGTATGTGAATCGATTCCGAAAAGATTTGAAAAATCTCAGCATCCTTTTCTGATAAAAGCTTTCAGCAAACCGGGAATAGAAGGTAATCTCAGTCTAATAAATGGTATCTGTTAAAAACTACAACTGATCCTCTGACTCTGTATCTATGCAAAGCACTCTCTGTCGGTCTTGCTGGGGGGACAGGTGGGCAGGGAGCGGGGGGGCAGGCTCTCTCCTCTCTCTCTGTGGTCGGCCGCAAGGCTCTCTGTCCCCCTGGATGGGGGCCGAGAGGCTCACCGGGATCAGCGCTTCTGGTCTGGTAAATATATGTGATGTATTGTTTTAAAAAAAATAAAAACTACAACTGACATTATAATTAATGCCAAAATATTGAACACTTCTCCTGACATTGGGTACAGGTAAAGATGTCACCCTCACCATTTGTGTTTACTATCATACTGGAGATCCTCCCCTTTGCATTAAGACAAGAAATAGAAATAAAAGGAATGACTATTGGGAAAAAAAGTAAAGCTGTCTTAATTTGCAGATTATATAATTGTGTACATAGAAGAATCCTAAGGGATCTTCAAAGCAACTGCTAAGACTAACGAATTATTCAGCAGTTACAGGATATTAGGTTAATACACAAAATTCAGTTTTATTTGTTATATGCTAGCAACAAATAATGAGAAAACAAAAAATGCTTTTAAAGTTCCATTTACAATAACATGAAAGCACAAAATAGGAATAAACGTAACTAAAAAAAATATGTAGGACCTCTATACTGAAAATTACAAAACTGCAGAAAGAAGCCAAAGAACTGTCTGAGAACCATGCTGTATTCATGGATTGGAAATCTTGGTATTGTAAAGAAGTCAGTCCTACCCAAATTCACCTATGGGTTGAGTACAATTCAAAGTCCTAGAAGAATTTTTCAATAGAAATTGACAAGCTTATTCTAAAATTTCTTTGGAAATAGACCTAACACCCAAAGCTATCTTGAAAAAGGGCAAAATTGAGCACTTGAAATACTTCCTCCAAGACATTATAAAACTCCACTAATAAAGACTGTGGAACTTGCAGAAAAGTCAACAAATAAATGAAAGAAACAAAGAATCCAGAAATAACACATTACCAAAAACTTGGTAACTTAACACAAGTTTATCATCTCAAGGGCTTCCCTGGTCACTTAGACAGTAAAGAATCTGCCACAATGGGGGAAGCCTGGGTTCGATCCCCCAGAAAAGGGATAGGCGACCCACTCCACTTGCCTGAAAAGTTCCATGGACAGGGGGCCTGGTGGGCCACAGTCCATGGGGTTGCAAAGAATCAGACACGACTGAATGACCAACACTGTACTTTCACAGTTTTCAAGGGTCAGGAGTTCAGGCACAGGTTAGGCCGGATCCTCTATTCAGGATTTCATTTTCCTAGTTTATTGGCTGTTGGGGCAGCAGTCTCGGCTCAGCTCCCCGGTCTTCGGACACTCAACGTGCTAGCTTAATTTTTCAAGGCTGTCAGGAGGATTTCTCTCCAGGCTGCTACAGGGTCTGACGTAACTGAAACTTGGACACGAGAGTGACTGTCCCATCATATTTACAGGTTCTGCTCACATTTGGGGGCCATCTTAGCATTCTGCCTGCCACAACCCCTACTGCATATGATGTGCAAAAATGAAGTGAAAATGGATCAGAGGCATGAACATAAAAACTAAAATCGTGAAACTTTTAGAAGAAAGCATAGAATATCTTCATGACTTGAAGGTAGCCAAAGGTTTGTTACGTTAATGCACTCATCATAAAGGATCAATGAGTTATTTAGACTTCATCAGAAGTAAAGCTTGCTCATTAAAAGACACCACTAATAAGCCAGCTATTGACTAGGATAAAGTGTTTACAAAATATGTATCTGATGAAGGAATAGTATCCAGAATAATACCTAAAACTACATTTCAAAATTAAAAGGGCAAATAAAGAAAATAAAGTGGGCAGAAAAGATTCTGACACTTCACAAAAGGTAAACAAATAACCCTATAATCAGTGAAAATGTTCACCCTCACAAGTCTTCATATAATTAAGATCATTTACACATCCACGTGAATGATTAAAATTAAAGACTGACAACTAACTCTCCAACTATTGGCAAGAATGCAAAATAGTACAGATAGTTTGGAGAAATGTTGCCCAGTTTGTTAAAGAACTAAACACGCACCTGCCCCGTGACCTAGCAGCTCCGCTGTAGAGAAATGAAAACACAGCCATTCATCAGTAAAGGAATAGATAACCTATGGTGTAGCTACTTAGCTTTTGATACTTGCAACGCTTATGGATGAATCTCAGAAACTATGAAAAGTGAAAGAAGCAGTACAGCGGTGGTTCATACTGCCCAATTCCGTTTATATGAAATTGTAGAACAGCAGACTGTTGTGTGTACGGAAATGAATCAGATCAGTGCTGTGGCTACCTCTCGGAGCGTCGGCTGAGAAGGCACATGAGTAAACTTCTTGGGGCAATGATAATGTTCTGTAGTTTGATAGAGTTACGTGGGTGAGTGCGTGAGTCCAAACTCAGTGAATGTATTGTCTGTTTAATTGTATGTAAATCTTGTATCAAAAGAAAAACAATAAATATTGAACTCTGTTAATGATATGCACACTGAAGATGATTTCCTGATATTTGCCATTTACTTTGGAACACGTTAAAAAATTAAAATGGACTACTAGACAGATAAGAGGAACAAATACATAAGTAAGCGTAGCAAAGCATTAATGATCGTGGTGATAGTTACACAACAGTGGCTGTACTTAATGTCACTGAACTGCATACTTAAAAATGGTTGAGATGGTAAATTTTCTTACATATACTTAACCATGTTAAAAAAAAGTTAAAATAAGACCTTGCTAGTAAAAATCTAGTTAGTGATTATATGGGTGTTCACTCTAAACTGTTTTCAGCTTTTCTGTATGTTGGGAGGAAATTAAATGCTGGCAGGGGGAGAGGAGGTGCAAAATAAAGCAGAGTGGAGGGAAGCCGTCGCAGCCCGTTTTCCCATGAGGGAAACATTCAGTAGAGCTAAGAAAAATGGAGAGAGTATCTCAAAGGTCAAGGGTATGTGTATTATTAATATAATACCTAGTACTTTTATGTTTAAAACTTCTTTTGCTTATTACTGGTAAAGATTTTAGGGAGTGTCAGCTTTTTTTAAAGAAGAAAATAGTTTTATTACTTATTACATTAGTCTGAAACTCTGTCACTTACCTGCATTACTTAACAGACTGTCAGAGAAGCATACAAATCCAAGTGTATTGTAACCATAGGGGAAATGTCCCATTACCATGACATGACTAGCATGGAAGATTGAATTACAAAGAAATACGAAGGGCATAAACTCGCTTTTCAAGTTTGATTGGGCTTTCACGTTAACTAGTGTTTTGTTTTAATTTTAGATTTGATCTGATAACTTCTGCAGACTTAAGTCTAAACTTTCTTAGTTGGAGAATTAAGTGGTTGTCAAGCATGTGGAAATAACCAGCTGGACCTAGAAGGAAAGAAAAAAGCTAAGAAACTAAAGCCAGGGTTTTGTGTCTATCCTTTCCATCATGATTTAACACTACAATTATTATCTTTAATTGAATTCTTTAGATGACTTAGTTCAAAAGTTCACATGTTCAGATCCGTTGGTTTTGTTGGGGAAGGGTAGTCAGTACCGTTTTGTCTTGTGTGCTTTTAAAATCTAAAATTGAAGGCTTGGGGGAAGGGGATGTTAGATTATTTAAATAAATGAAAAACTTTCCAGACAGTCTTTTGAGAGGAATACTGGCTTGAAAGGGGTTCCTACAAATTTCCTTGGCCTGCTGCCAAATGTATGCATGATCGAAAGTATGTATGTTTGTCATTGACAGAGTTTTGTGTTCTGTCAGTGACCTTTCTGTGCCATCTTGAGGGAGTGTCTTTGTTAAGGATCAATCTGTAGTAGAGCAGACTATTAACCCATTTCAGCAGCCATAGAATTTGGCTCTTAAGTTTATAAATGCATTATCCAATGTCTTATAACTCAAAAAATGGCTTCACTTATAATGAATTATTAATAACAAAAGTAACCAAAGAAAATAATCAGTCTGGAAATGTCTGTATACTTTTCTTTACAGAAATAATTATTCATATAAAAAACTTAACTCTTCAATTTCCACATTTGTTAAAGAAGTTTTCGTATTGTGGTCATGAATTTTTTTTCTTGTAGTTATTGCAGTCACTTTTAAATCTTAGAGATTTGTATTAACAAATTTTGGAAAATTAGTGCTTAGAAGGTGGAACATGTTGTATGGATCCTTACTTAGAGAGTTATTTTTGAAAATGAAGTTAAAGCTTATGGGCTACTAAACCTTAAAATTTCTTTGCACATTTATTCCTTTTCAGAATAAGCGTTTGAGCAGCCTTTCTTTTCTTCCTTTGAGGAGTACACTTGGGAGAGTAAAGTTTGAGAATGGCTTTGGGAATGGTTGACATTGGCATCAAACCAGGATGTTTTCCCGGTTTAGTAATAAAAGTCAATAGGCAAGGAGTCAACAAGGCTGTACTCATTGGAATTGGCAAGAGCCAATTTCTTTCCCTCAGTCTTGAGATGACCATTGGATATGTTAGCGCCCTCTTTTGGTGTAAGAAGGTTACTGCACCCTTAAATAATACAGGCAAAGGTTAGAGTTGCTCAGTCATGCCTGACTCTTTGCAACCCCATGGACAAATTCTCCAGGCAAGATTACTGGAGTGGGTTGCCATTTCCTTCTCCATGGCAAAAGGTAGACATCCTTTAAAGTTTTTAAAGTAAAAAATATGCTGAAGATTTGGAAAATTAAAGCAATGAACCACTCATAATTCTGCCAGCAACATAAACGCTCTTGGTTAATATAGACATTCACTGTCATATGCTTAATCTGCCATTAGCAAAATAAGATAACAGAAATTTTTGACTTCATTTACATAAACTTATACAAAGAAGCTGGAAATGGATTCTAAGAAATACTTAGTATAACACAAGACTTTAAACAGATTGAAACATAACTAGAAAAAAGTAAGGGTCTCTCAAATAAAAATAAATTTTAAGTTATGTGATAATATAATACAGTTATAACTGAAAAGTTAGGAAAACACTAACTTTGTAGTTTGGGGACTTTTTTTCATTTTTTCCCAGCACCCACTGTACTAGCTCAGGACTTTGGAAGAGGCTCACTTCAGTTCAGTCGCTCAGTTGTGTCCAACTCTGCGACCCCATGGACTGCAGCACTCCAGGCTTCCCTGTCTATCACCAACTCCTGGAGCTTACTCAGACTCATGTCCACTGAGTCAGTGATGCCATGCAACCATCTCACCCTCTGTCATCCCCTTCTCCTCCTGCCTTCAATCTTCCCCAGCATCAGGGTCTTTTCCAAGGAAGGAGTCAGCTCTTCGCGTCAGGTGGCCAGAGTATTGGAGCTTCAGCTTCAGCATCCATCCTTCCAATGAATATTCATGACTGATTTCCTTTAGGATGAACTGGTTGGATCTCCTTGCAGTCCAAGGGACTCTCAAAAGCCTTCTCCAACACCACAGTTCAAAAGCATCAATTCTTTGGCGCTCAGCTTACTTTATAGTCCAACTCTCACATCCATACATGACTACTGGAAAAACCATAGCTTTGACTAGGTGGACCTTTGTCAGCAAAGTAATGTCTCTGTTTTTTAATACACTGTCTAGGTTGGTCATAGCTTTTCTTTCAAGGAGCAAGCATCTTTCAATTTCATGGCTGCAGTCACAATCTGTAGTGATTTTGGAGCCCCAAAATAAAAAGTCTCTCACTGTTTCCACTGTTTCCCCATCTATTTGCCATGAAGTGACGGGACCAGATGCCATGATCTTAGTTTTCTGAATGGTGAGTTTTAAGCCAGCTTTTTCACTGTCCTCTTTCACTTGTATCAGGAGGCTCTTTAGTTCTTCTTCGTTTTCTACCATAAGGGTGGTGTCATCTGCATATCTGAGGCTATTGAAATTTCTCCCGGCAATCTTGATTCCACCTTGTGCTTCTTCCAGCCCGGCGTTTCTCATGATGTACTCTGCATATAACTTAAATAAGCAGGGTGACAATATACAGCCTTGACGTACTCCTTTTCCTATCTGGAACCAGTCTGTTGTTCCATGTCCAGTTCTAACTGTTGCTTCTTGACCTGCATACAGGTTTCTCAGGAGGCAGGTAGAGGGTCTGGTATTCCCATCTCTTTAAGAATTTTCCACAGTTTGTGGTGATCCACATAGTCAAAGGCTTTGGTGTAGTCAATAAAGCAGAAGTAGATGTTTTTCTGGAACTCTCTTGCTTTTTTGATGATCCAACAGATGTTGGCAATTTGATTTCTGGTTCCTCTGCCTTTTCTAAAACCAGCTTGAACGTTTGGAAGTTCATGGTTCAGGTACTGTCGAAGCCTGGTTTGGAGAATTTTGAGCATTACTTTGCTAACATGTGAGACGAGTGCTATTGTGTGGTAGTTTGAGCATTATTTGGCACTGCCTTTCTTTGGGATTGGAATGAAAACTGACCTTTTCCAGTCGTGTGGCCACTGCTGAGTTTTCCAAATTTGCTGGCATATTTGAGTGCAGCACTTTCACAGCGTCATCTTTTAGGATTTGAAATAGCTCGACGGAAATTCCATCACCTCCACTAGCTTTGTTCTTAGTGATGCTTTGAACATTGGCAGAGGCTAAGTAAGTGTAAGTGTTAGCTGCCCAGCTGTGTCCAACTCTTCATGACTCCATGGACTGTAGCCCGCCAGGCTCCTCTGTCCATGGAATTCTCCAGGCAAGAATACCGGAGTGGTTTGCCATTTCCTTCTTCAGGGCTCCTACTGGGCAATTAGAATTGGATGCCTCACTTCTAAGGGAGCCTCCCAGCTGTGTTCATTATCAATGGAAAAGATGAGCCAAGGCTTAATTCTGTCTCAGTAAGACAGTGTACTAGAGTAGCAGCTTGGTAGCCATTGACGCTCAGTTAGGATCCTATTTTCCCGTGAACAGATTCCAGGAGGTAGGCTTTGTCAGGCCATGGTGTTTGAGTGTAGGGGATGAGGGAGAAGGAAAAGTGAGCCCTGTTTCTATAACTGTTTGGGGTTACTGCTTGGAGGGCAGAATGAGTGGGTTTTGAGGTGTTCTAAGACACCTCTAGGTGACATCTTCTTTTCTCATGGCTTTAGGTTTCCACCTCTATGCCGGCATCTCTCATCTATGCCAGTTCAGTCTACCCTGTAGGCCCCCTTGTCATATTTTGTTTACGTCCTGCCCTCTGCTTTCTTCTGACTTTTCACACACCATTCTCTTTTTTAATCAGTGCTGACAGTGCAACTCCTTTTTCATAGGAAATTTAGCAACAAAGAGAAGAAAAATCTATTTCTTTGTAGCAGATTTTAACTTTAATTCTTCATTTTCCATTTTAATGATAGGCATTGGCAGTCAAATGAATAATAATAATAGCAAACATTGTATTACTACCTAATCAGTAGTGTTCTGAGCACTTCTACTCATTAACCCATTTAATGGAGGCAACATCACTGTAAACCAGGTACTGTACTGTTCCATTTTGCAGATGAGAAACCCAAGGCACAGAGAGATTGTGTCTTGCTCAGCATCACACAGCTAGTAAATACAAGACGATGAAAACCCAGGCAGTCTGGAGCAGAGTTTGTTCTTGGCTGTACTGACTCTAAAGCTGAGGATAAAGTGTCACCAGGTAGGGATCTGGAGCCAAGTGGAAGCCAGGAGGCATGAAGGGGCTCCAAAGAGGAAGCAGAATAATACCTAAAATAAGCGTTGCTTAATTCACTGTCGTACCTGAAGCTGGATCTAACTAATGCCTTTCATAATCAGCTCTGATGTTGCCTTTAGCGTCCAAGACCATAGGTTGCTTCTCTCTGAATGACACAGTAACCTGATTGCTAAAGCTTCCTTTGTTGGTAATTTTTAAATAAAATTTAATCTTCGTAAGAATGTATACATTTGTTGTTTATAAATCATACTTCTGAGTAGTTTAAGGGGTTGGGAAACTGTTCTGTTATTTATCAGACATTTTTACTTACAGACAATACAGAGGTAAGCTTGGAATATTATGAAGTCTGAATTCATAGTAAAAGACTTCAAATTAAAAAGGCTTTTCTGTTCATTATTCTTCCTTTTCCTCTGACTCTGTCTCATGAATCATTGCTGAGTTTTTGTTAGAATAACCACTTGAAGACCAAAAATAATATATATTAGCTCATGGTCATTTTCACTTTCATGCATTGGAGAAGGAAATGGCAACCCACTCCAGTGTTCTTGCCTGGAGAATCCCAGGGACGGGGGAGCCTCTGTGGGGTCGCACAGAGTCGGACACGACTGAAGTGACTTAGCAGCAGCAGCAACAGCATGGTCGTTTAACTTTTTAAAAAAATGTGTTATTGCGGCTTAATTGCTCTGCAATAAGTTGCACGTATTTAAAATACGTAACTTGGTGAGTTTTGATACGTGTCTACACCCATGAAGCTATTACTGTGAACATCTCCAGCACAGAGATTTTTGTTTGATTTCTTCTAGTAGTTATATAGTACTAAGTATTACATTTAAGTCTGTGATCCTCTTAATTTTTACATATCATGCTAGGTATTGAGAAAAAGAGATTTGGAGATTTTTGCATATGTATATTCTGTTGTTCTGACACCATTTGTTAAAGACTCAGTTCTACCGTGAAGTCTTCTGCTTAGTCGCTTAGTCGTGTCTGACTCTGTGACCCCATAGACTGTAGCCCACCAGGCTCCTCAGTCGGGGGATTCTCTAGGCAGGAATACTGGAGTAGATTGCCATGCCCTCCTCCAAGGGGTCTTCCCAACCCAGGGATTGAACCCAGGTCTTCTGCATTGAGGGCGGATTCTTTACAGTCTGAGCCACCAGGGAAACCTGTCTTAGCTGAGACAGGGAACTGTCTTAGCAGTTTTGTCAAAAAATAGTTTGTCCATTTAACCTATTTCTGAACTTTGTAGACCGTCTATTGCTCTGCTCTGTCTTTAAGCCAGTACTATACTGTCTTGACGGAGAAGGCGATAGCACCCCACTCCAGTACTCTTGCCTGGAAAGCCCATGGACAAAGGAGCCTGGTAGGCTGCGGTCCATGGGGTCTCGAAGAGTCAGACATGACTGAGCGACTTCACTTTCGCTTTTCACTTTCATGCATTGGAGAAGGAAATGGCAACCCACTCCGGTATTCTTGCCGAGACAGGGGAGCCTGGTGGGCTGCTGTCTATGGGGTCGCACACGACTGAAGTGACTTAGCAGCAGCAGCATACTGTCTTGATCGTAGTAACTTTATACAACCCTTGAAATCAGACAGGATTAGTCCTCTGACTTTATTCTTCTTCAAAGTTGTTTTGGCTCTTTTAGGTCCTTCACATTTTCATAGGAATTTTAAAATCAGTTTGTCTATTTCTGTTTTTAAAAAACCTACTGAAATTCAGACTAGAATTACTTACAATTATAGATAAATTAACAATTTAGCAATTTTTAGTCTTCTAAGCCATGAAAACGTTGTTGTTGTTGTTGTTGTTCAGTTGCTAAGTCATGTCCGACTCTTTGTGACCCCATGAACTGCAGCACTCCAGGCTTCTCTGTCCATCACTGTCTCTCTGAGTTTACTCAAACTCATGTCCATTGAGTCAGTGATGCCATCCAACCATCTCATCCTCTGTTACGCCCTTCTCTTACCCTCAGTTTTTCCCAGCATCAGGGTCTTTTCCAGTGAATCGGCTCTGCATCAGGTGGCTAGAGTAATGGAACTTCAGCATCAGTCCTTTCAGTGAATATTCAAGGTTGATCTCCTTTAGGATTGACTGGTTTGATCTCCTTGCTGTCCAAGGGACTCTTGAGAGTCTTCTTCAGCACCACAGTTCAAAAGTGTCAGTTCTTCAGCGATCAGCCTTATTTATGGACCAACTGGTGGCTCAGACAGTAAAGGGTCTGTCTACAATGTGGGAGACCCGGGTTCGATCCCTGGGTCTGGAAGATCCCCTGGGGAAGGAAATGGCGATCCACTCCAGTACTATTGCCTGGAAAATCCCATGGACAGAGGAGCCTGGTAGGATACAGTCCATGGAGTCACAGAGAGTCGGACACAACTGAGTGACTTCACTTCACTCATACCCATACATGACTACTGGAAAAACCATAGCTTTGACTATATGGACCTTTGTCTCAAAGTGATGTCCCTGCTTTTTAATACATAGTCTAGGTCGGTCATAGCTTTTCCTCCAAGGAGCAAGCGTCTTTTAATTTCGTGGCTGTGGTCACCATCTGCATTGATTGTGGAGCCCAAGAAAATGAAAGTGACATTTTCCCCATCTATTTGAAAACAGTGTAGCTTTCCATTCATTTAGGTCGCCATTAGTTTCTCTCAGCAGCATTTTATAGATTTCAGAGCACAGGTCTTATACATCTCTTGTCAGATTTATGCCTAAGTATTTCATATTTTCATGCTATTTTAAATGGTGTTTTTAGGTCAGTTTCTTATCAGTTAATACTAATACATGGAAATATAATTAATTTTGTATCCTGCAACGTTGCTAAAATTTATTAGCTTTTTTGTAGATTCCATCAGATTTTCTACCTAGGCCACATGCCATCTGTGAATAATGACAGTTTTACTTCATCCTTTCTAGTTTGATGGTTTTTAATTTCTTTTTCTTGATTTACCATGCTGGCTAAAGCCAGTAGAAGTAGTAAGAGAGAATATCCTTGCCTTCTTTCATTAAATACAATGTTAGCGCTAGGTTTCTTGCAAATTACTTTTATTAACTAAAGGAAATTCCCTTCTATAACCTTATTTGCTGAGATGTTTTATCAGAAGACATTGGATTTTGTTTTTCCATATCTCTTAAGATGACCACATGGTTCTTTAGTTTGCTGATGTGGTAAATTATATTGACTAATTTATGAATACCAAGTCTCGCATTTTTGCAAAAAAAAAAAACTTGGTCATGACATACTCTTTTTTAAAATGGTATTTATATTTGGCTATGCTGGGTCTCTGTTGCTGCGTGGGCATTTCTCTAGTTGCGGTCAGCAGGGACTACCCTCTAGCTGCAGTGTGAGGGCTTCTCATTGCAGGGGTTTCACTCGTTGGGTAGCATGGGCTCTAGGGCATGCGGGCCGTAGTGACTGCAGCATGGACTCAGCAGCTGCAGCTCACGGGCTCTAGAGGACAGGCTCAGCAGTTGTGGCACGTGGCCTTAGTTGATCCGTGGCATTTGGGATCTTCCCAAATCAGGAATCGAACCCATGTCTCCTGCACTGGCAGGAGGATTCTTTACCACTGAGCCACCAGGGAAGCCCTATCTATTTCTTGAGTGAGCTTTGATGGTCTAGTCATTGGAGAATTTGTCCACTTCATCTAAATTGTCTAGTTTATAGGCATAACATTGATCCTAATATCTCCTTATCTTTTCAATGTCTTTAGAATCTGTAGCAATGTCACCTCTCTGATTCCTGATATTGGCAATTTGTATATTCTTTCACTTTTTCTTGATCAGTCTAGCTAGAGTTTTATCTATTTTATTGGTATTCTCAAAGAACCAACTTTGGTTTCATTGATGTTTCTGTTGTTTTTCTGTTATCTGTTCATTGACATTTGCTCTGGTTTTTATTCTTTCCTTTCTTCTGTTTAGTTAGTGTTCAATCACTTCTTCCTCTAGCTTTTTAAGGTTGAAAATGAAATCACTAATTTCTCATCTTTCTTCTCTTATAATATAGGCACTTAGCTGGACACCACAGATTTTTATTTTCATTCAGTTCAAAATACTTTGGAATTTCCCTGTTGATTTTTTCCTTTGGTCTGTGAGCTGTTTAGAAGCATATTGTTTAAAAAAAAAAAAAAGAAGCATATTGTTTAGTTTATACAAAGTTTATCATTGGTTTTCTCAGTATCTTTCTGTTATTGTTTCTGATGTAATTACCTTATAGTCAGAAAACATGAAAGTGTCTTGAATCCTTTTCAAGACCCAGAGTTAAGTTTATCTTGGTAAATGTTCTACATGTACTTGGAAAGAATGTATGTTCTGCTTTTTAAAGTGTAGAGTGTTCTTTTGAATGTTAAATTAGTTGATAGTGTTTAAGTCTTATATCCCTATTGATTTTTTGTCTACTTATTTTGCCATTATTCAGAGAGGAATGTTGAAATCCCTGACTATAATTGCAAGTTTGTCTCATTTCTTTTTTTTTTAATACTTTTTTGAGATATAACTCATATACTATACAATTCATCCATTAAGGTTTACAACTAAATGATTTTTTTTCATCACCACTATCCAATTTTAGAATATTTTCGTTCCCCCACTGAAAAGAAACCCCATACCCATTAGCAGTCATTTCCCATTTCTAATCAGCACCAGTTCAGTTCAGTTGCTCAGTCGTGTCCGACTCTTTGCGACCCCATGGACTGCAGCACGCCAGGCCTCCCTGTCCATTACCAACTCCCAGAGTTTACGCAAACTCATGTCCATTGAGTCAGTGATGCCATCTAACCATTGCATCCTCTGTTGTCCCCTTCTCCTCCCGCCTTCATCTTTCCCAGCATCAGGGTCTTTTCAAATGAGTCAGCTCTTCACATCATGTGGCCAAAGTACTGGAGTTTCAGCTTCAGCATCTGTCCTTCTAATGAATATTCAGGACTGATTTCCTTTAGGATGGACTGGTTGGATCTCCTTGCAGTCCAAGGGACTCTCAAGAGTCTTCTCCAATACCACAGTTCAAAAGCATCAGTTCCTTGGCACTCAGCTTTCTTTATAGTCCAACTCTCACGTCTATACATGACTACTGGAAAAACTATAGTTTTGACTAGATGGACCTTTGTTGGCAAAGTAATGTCTCTGCTTTTTAATATGCTGTCTAGGTTGGTCATAACTTCATCACCACAGCCCTAAACCACCACTCATTTACTTCCTCTCTCTATAGAGTTGCAGATGTTTTATATAAAACATGATCATACAATATGTGGGGTTTTATAATTGATGTGTTACAGCTGGCATAATGTTTTCACATTTTATCTGTGTTATAACATGTAGTATTGGAACGTCATTCCTTTTTGTGGCCAAATAATAATTGCATTGTATGGGTATGCTCGTTTTATTTGTCCATTCACCAGCTGACGGATGCTTAGATTGTTTCTACATTTTCCATGTTATGAATAATGCTTCTGTGAACACTGGTGTACATACATTTTTGTGTTGTATGTTTTTACTTCTCTTGCATATTTGCTTAAGAGTAGAATTCCTGGATCATACAATAATTCTGTGTTTAACTTTCTGAGGAACTGTCAAATTGTTTTCCAAAGCAGTTGCAACATTTTTCATTCCCACTGGGAATGCATGAGGTTTCTCCGCATCCTTGCCGATATTTGTTATATTTTTTATTATAGCCAATTTAGTGGGCTCATTGTGGTTTTGATTTACATTTCACTAATGACGTTAAGCCTCTTTTATATACTTATTGGCCATTTGTATATCTTTGGAGAAATGTCTGTTTCGATCCTTTCTCATTTTTTTAACTTGTTTTCATTTAAGCTGTTCTTTTTATTATTGAGTTATAATTCAATTAACCCTATTAGATAAATAATTTGAAAATATGTTCTCTTATTCTATGAGTTTTCTTGTCATTTTCTTGGTACTGTTTATAACACAAAGGTTTTTAATTTTGATATAGTCCAGTTTATCCTTTTGTTCTTTTTCTTTTGGTGTGCTCGAGTGGGTTGCCATTCCCTTCTGCAGGGGATTTTCCCGACCCAGGGATCAGAGCATATAAGCATGCTTTAGTGTTTGCATCTTTGAAGACCCTTGGCTCCAGATGTTATACTCCCTTTCATACCCACACTTCTTAAGCGTTTCCTCTCACACTGCCTCCCTGTCTCACCAGTAATTCCTCTTCAACCCCCTCCAGCTATTCACTGAACTGCTCTGATCAGACACCAACGATCTCCATATTGCTAAGTCCAAGGTGACTTTTTCTCTTTTTCAGCCTCAGCACAATTAGCCAGTTTCCACACCCTTCTCCACGAAGCACTCCTTTGTCAGCTTCTGTGACTCCATACTCCTAGTTATCCCCACTTCCTTGGTTATTTCCTCTGTATCCTTTCTCCAGCTCCTCTACTTTTACTCAGCTACTAAATATTGGAGCACCTCAGAATTAAGCCTGGGCCTTCTTCCCTGTAAACTAGGTAACCTTATCCATTTTCACGACTTTTAATATTATTTGTGTGCTGGTGGTTTCCCTATGTGCATCTCCAGCTCAGACTTGTCCTGTGTGCTCCATACTGGTAGATCTGACCACCTTCTCTGTGTATATCTCTAGACATCCATCCAGAACTAACATGCTCTCTACTCTGCTTTTTCTCATCTCAGTAAATGACACCACATCGATCTATTTACTCAGGCCCCAAAACTAGGTCTCATCCATATTTATTTCCCTCTGTCACCTCCCACATCAGTTCATCATCAAGTTCTGACTGTCCTGCCTCCAAAATATAGTCTGTGTTTCCACTCCGCTCCATCCTGACCTAATCTAAACGCCCATCATCTCTGACTGGAACCCCTGTGTTAGCCTCCTAGGGAGTCTCTGCCTGTACTCTTGCCCCATCCCAGTCCATTTTCATCAGAGAAGCCCATTGTAGGTTTGACAGTGCTTATCATTGTAGATTTGACTATTTATTGTCACAGTTTTCATGAAAAAGGGAGGCTTTTTCTAATTTGCACCGAAGTAGATTTGCATTTAGGCTAGCATTTTTATGCCTTTCCCTTCTCTGATGCATCAGGGTCTTTTTCTGTCTAGGCCTCAGCCTTATCCTCTAAGCTTTTCTTTCTTTCAAATATTTCAGATTTAAAGAAGTCAAACAAAAAACTGCCATATAACCTTTGTGCCTAGGGAGCCTGTGCTCTTGCCCCATCCTAGTCCATTTTCTTCTCGCTTCAGCTTGTCTTTCCAATGAATATTTAGGATTGATTTCCTTTAGGACTGACTGGTTTGAACTCCTTGCAGTCCCAGAGACTCTCAAGAGTCTTCTCCAACACCACAGTTCCAAAGCATCAATTCTTCGGCATTCAGCCTTCTTAGTGGTCCAGCTCTCACATCCATACATGACAACTGGAAAAACCATAGCTTTGACTAGATGGACCTTTGTCAGCAAAATAATGTCTCTGCTTTTTAATACACTATCTAAGTTTGTCATAGCTTTTCTTCCAAGGAGCAAGTGTCTTTTCATTTCATGACTGCAGTCAACATCTGCAGTGATTTTGAAGCCCAAGAAAATAAAGTCTGTCACTATTTTCATTGTTTCCCCATCTATTTGCCATGTAGTGGTGGGACCAGATGCCATGATCTTAGTTCTTTTAACGTTTTAACGTTGAGTTTTAAGCCTGCTTTTTCACTCTCCTCTTTCACCTTCATCAAGAGGCTGTTGAGTTCCTGTTCACTTTCTTCCATAAGGGTGGTGTTATCTGCATATCTGAGGTTATTGACATTTCTCATGGCAGTCTTTGTTCCAGCTTGTGCTTCATCCAGCCAGCGTTTTGCATGAGGTACTCTGCATATAAGTTAAATAAGCAAGGTGACAATATACAGCCTTGATGTACTCCTTTCTCAATTTGAAACCAGTCCATTGTTCCCTGTCTGGTTCTGACTGTTGATTCTTGACCTGCATACTGGTTTCTCAGGAGGCAGGTAGAGGGTCTGGTATTCCCATCTCTTTAAGAATTTTCCACAGTTTGTGGTGATCCACACAGTTAAAGGCTTTAGCACAGTCAGTGAAGCAGAAATAGATGTTTTTCTGGAATTCTGTTGATTTTTCTGTGATCTGACGGATGTTGGCAATTTGATCTCTGGTTCCTCTGCCTTTTCTAAATCCAGCTTGAACATCTGGAAGTTCTTGGTTCACATACTGTTGAAGCCTAGCTTGGAGAATTTTGAGCATTACTTTGCTAGCATGTGAGATGAGTGCACTTGTGCAGTAGTTTGAACATTCTTTGGGATTGGAATGAAAACTGACCTTTGCCAGCCCTGTGTCCATTGCTGAGTTTTCCAAATTTGTTGGCATACTGAGTGCAGCATTTCAACAGCATCCATCTTTGAAAGGATTGGAAATAGCTCAGCTGGAATTCCATCACCTCCACTAGCTTTGTTCATAGTGAGGCTTCCTAAGGTCCATATGTCAAGTTACCTTTGGTTTTATAGTCTGTTGGCTCAACTAAGCCTGGTTTGCTTAATTTAGTCAACAGTTTTCAAGCTTTTCCCACAGTTGCTCTACTGAAACATTTAAAGTAAATGACACTTTATTTCATTGAACTTGAGTAGCCGTGACTAAAAACTAAGTTTCTATAAACCTATCCAGAAACCAGAAAAACCTTTGGCAGTGTGAATGATCCCTGATGTAATTGGATTCTCCTTGGTTTTTATTTACTGTCTTGAGGAGGGTGCACCTGTGACCGAACGCTAGTGTAAGGCTTGTCAGGTGTGCAGAACACAGAGCGGACAGTCCCGGCCTTGTGACTCGTGAGAGGTTGTCTAACTTACGCTCCCTTTTCTGTTGGCAGTGCACGACTTGATTTTCTGGCGAGATGTGAAGAAGACTGGCTTTGTCTTTGGCACCACACTGATCGTGCTGCTGTCCCTGGCCGCTTTCAGTGTCATCAGTGTGGTTTCTTACCTCATCCTGGCCCTTCTGTCTGTCACCATCAGCTTCAGGGTCTACAAGTCTGTCATCCAAGCTGTACAGAAATCAGAAGAAGGCCATCCATTCAAGTGAGTTGAAGCATCATTAGTAATGCTCTACAACTTAGGGAAGGGTTTGCAGAGGCTGGTCAGATCCAAATCAGACCTGATTAGAAATCAGGAATTATAGGGCCTAATGCAGCTAATCAGTGGCATGAAACATCAACTTGAGACTACTTTATGAAGTGACCAAGTTAGGAGCCAGGAACTTTTTTGACGAACTAGAGGGTCACCTAAAAGGACTGTCTGAATTCCTGGGCAGGGTCATCCTGTAGAGAAAGCAGAGCATCTGGACAGCACTCAGTTAAATGGGGTCCCAGGTGCATGTTTAAGCCCCACATAGTTAATACTTAAAACAGCCTTGGAAAAAAACAGCCTTGGAATGTTGTTGAGGATGCATTCTTGGCAGTATAAGAACTCGGTGTGTATATTCTTGGTTTTATTACTGATTTCCTTCCTATCTCTCCTTTAGTTGCCTTAATACCAGGGGCAAGTCGTGATGAAGTCAGTAGGTCATGCATTTGTAGAATCCAGTTGCTAGCTTTTCCAACTGTGCTATGATTTAACAAATGTTTTCCTCACTCCTTTCCTCTTGAAAGTCTTGGCCTGTAAAAAAACTTTAACATCAACAAATGGCAGTATTTTATTATTTTCAAATAGCAGGTTTTTAAAACCCCTGCTCGTGGAAAAAGAAGTATTTCTGTGATCTCTCAGAACTATGACAGAATAGGTGTCTGACTGCAGCTTTGGTCCTTGTATTTTCTCCTGGTGAAAATAGAAGGAATAATTTAAGCTATATGTGGCATTTTAAAAGTTACTTGCAAGTTGGTTTTAACAAATCAGTAGTTGTTGATTGATTGAGTGGATAAATTTTACTGTTTTGCCACAAGCTGCAATGTAGAAGGTTTTTTTTCCTCCTTTCACATGATGCTGTTACATATTTATAAAACGTGTTCTGCTAGGTTGTATTAATTACAGCATCTAATTTTTATAACTTTTGTGTTTGATAGTACATATTTCCTTACTAAACCGGAAAGAAAAACATGCCTATTACTCTTCTGACTTTTCCCGCAAGACTGTAGGCTGTTTGAGGCAGAAGCAGGTTTATTTTTCTGATATCCCTATACCTAGTGGAGGGTCTGGTACTCATGGGCACCACTAAGTGCTGAGTGAATGAACAGATTATGAGCAGGTGGTTACATCTCAGTTCTATAATGCATCCTGGGAACAGAACGCAGGTCTTTGTGTTTTTTTAACAAATATTTTATAATGCCTCCTTTATCATTTTGAAATGAAATTCATAGATAATATTACTGGTAAACAATTTTTAAAACATCATAATTATAAGGAGTGATAAAATAGAAAGTCATTGACAATAAAACAACTAGCATTTCAGTCAATATTTTAATTTCTTAGAAATAACTACACCAAAAAAGAAACTAAAAATACTTGAGATCAGATACTTGCATGTACATTTATAATCTCCCTTACAGATGTGATTTTCCAAAATGGCAAAAAAAAAATCTTAAGGTTTCAGTATAAACAAAATACAGTTTTAGACAATTCGGGATATGTCAAAATTGTGGGGAAAATACTTTGTTTTTATATGTTCTGGGCTCTTGATAATTATAAAGAGGTTCACCTTCATGAATATCCTATGAGAGAGTAAAAGTTCTGCAGGACATTGGGCAGTTCTTTATTGTACATGACTGTCCCACACTGCGGACATAGGGCAGTTTTGCCTCTACCTACCAAATGGCAGTCAAGTTCCCCCCACCCCACCCCATGTTAGCAAAATCTGCCTCTGCAGATTTCACACACCCTTCATGGGATTTCACCCTCTGAAGAACTTCTGTGCTAACAGAAAGAGATCATCTCCTGCCATGTCAGATGTGTGACTGTTGTTTCTTCTTCTGAAAGAGCCTACCTGGATGTCGACATCACTCTGTCCTCAGAAGCTTTCCATAACTACGTGAACGCTGCCATGGTGCACATCAACAGGGCCCTGAAACTCATCATTCGTCTCTTTCTGGTGGAGGATCTAGTTGACTCCTTAAAGGTTAGTTGCCTCTGCAGCTTTTGGTGGTGAGGCTGAGGAAGACCAGGGACTGAGTTATAATTCAGAGGAAAGGCAGTAAATAAGGTTTTATCAGACAAAAGCAAAATGTATGCTTGTCTCAATCAGTCTACAGAAATGGAAGTAGGGGTTAGTAAAGAAGGTACTTTCTGCGTCAGGAGAACTCACATCAGAATAAGGATAATGTATGCAATTGATAGAAATGCAGTTACAGTCTGTTTGGTTCTTCTGAGAGAACCACTGAGTTCTCTTATGCACCCTCAAATGTATAATAGAAATGAGGTAACCATGTTGAAATTATTAATGGCATACATCACTGAATTTATGAGGACTTAGCTAGAAAAAAATAACATCAAATAACCTGAATTTTGTAAGATCCCCTGGTGGAAGGCATGGCAACCCACCCCAGTATTCTTGCCTGGAGAGAGGAGCCTGGTGGGCTACAGTCCATGGGGTCGCAAAGAGTCAGACACACCTGAGTGACCAAGCACAGCCCAACCTGAATTCTGCATCATGATTATTCCTGCTTAACCCCCTGATGTTGGCCTTCACAGCTTGCTGTCTTCATGTGGCTGATGACCTATGTTGGTGCCGTTTTCAATGGGATCACCCTTCTGATTCTTGGTAAGGTGGCAAGGAAAATGTCTTCAGGCTCTATGAAGTAATTGGTAAGAGTAAGAGCAGAGAGAGCCCAGCGTGGCTCCAGTCCTTTCACACTGGCCCAGCCTTCAACATCCATAAAGGCCTTGTCTAGGTACTGGAGGAACCTGTGTTTGTGGGCACAGGTTTATTAAATGGTCCCACCTATAAAGAAACATCCAGACAACTAGAAATACAGGAGAGTTGTCGAGATTTAGTTTAAATATGAGGATCTTCATAATTTGGAAATTATTAGTGGTACAAGAGGGAAGACTATATACCTGTATCTAACGGTCCTTAGTTGAGAGCTCTGGCCAGGACTTCTCATACTGATGAAGTTCTGTGTTTCCCTGTATTTCATGAGGAAAAATATCCCTGTTACTCAGACTTTGTGACTGTCTCCATTGACACTTGCCATGTCTTATGATTCTTTCTTACAGCTGAACTACTCGTTTTCAGCGTTCCAATTGTCTATGAGAAGTACAAGGTAAGCATTTGTCTGTTTTGAGTCAGATATGCCAGTTAATGTATGACTAATTTTAGTTCTTTATTTATTTATTTATTTGGCTACATCAGATCTTTAGTTGCAGCATGTGGGATCTAGTTCCCTGAACAGGGATTGAACCCGGGCCCCCTGCACTGGGAGCACGGAGTCTTAGCCACTTGACCACCAAGAAAGTCCCTAGTGCATTTTTTAGGCATTGAAAGTTCACAGCAATCTTTTCCTAGCCGTTTTTACAGTCTTAATTTTACAAGTTCCTACAAGAAACTGGTAACTGGTTTCCTCTAAGAAGCGAAACTGAATGTCTAGAAGAGATAAGGGTAGAAAGGGAATTTACTGTGTTACCATGCTGTATGTCTTTTGAGTTTTATCAGATGGATCTATTCCCAAAAAAAAGTTGAAAAAAATGCTCAAATAAGAGCTGGTATCTGAGAAGAAACAAACTATTAAAGGAGTTGTGGGAATCCATCAGTGTGAATAGATGTCTGCACTGTAGAGTGGCTTATACCGAGTGCACTGGATGCTATGAAGTTTTCTTGATAGATTGTCGTCCATTATCTGACTTGATTCATGGCTTTTTGGTATTAAATGAATTAGTCTCACCAGGAGTCAGAACATATTTGTGTTTACTGAATGTAGATTAGACACACAGTTTCTGGTATTGAGTAAATTATGGTTAAACTAGGCTAAAGAATCTTACCTTCAGGAAAATTGTTAATCTGTGTGTTGCCACAACTGAATGACTTTTCTTTCTTAAAGACCCAGATTGATCACTATGTTGGCATTGCCCGTGATCAGACCAAGTCGATTGTTGAAAAGTGAGTACACTTAGGTTCCCCATTTCATCATGACATGAGCTTTTTTTTCCCCCAATTATTTTTAGTCTCCTGTGTAAAATGCTAATGCCAAAAAAAGTAATTTTATCCTGGGGAAAAGGAAAAGCTTGGCTAATGGTTCATTTTACTAGAAATAATTTCATCTGCTCCTTTGTAAAGCATTCTTTGTATCTTGAACTGAAAAGGACCAACAGAGTTAGGACCACTCTGCCTTTTTGAACTGTTTTTTAAATGTTTGTGGTTGTCTACTCACCATTTAGTTTCACAAATATCAAATGTTAAGCCAAACTCTTCCTTCCCTTTTCAGAAATAAAAGTTGTAGTAAATATAGTAAAGCTCAAAACTACCTCTTTTCTAAGACTATATATCCTTCTGTTTTAATCAGTTTCATATTTAAATCAAATAATAAAATATTGGTAGAATTTTTATGACTCCCTATATCAAGGAACTGTAAGTTAATATTTTTCCATATTTTCTTCAGATACTCTTTTAAGAAACAAAGCTTCACAGCAGTTAAATTCTCTTTGTGCCCGCCCCCCACCTTTCACACCCCAGATTTCAGTGCTTTTTCTAGCTTTGATATGAGGAAACCTTATCTATATCCAGACAGCCCAGACTTAATGCAGGATCTTTACCTACTTTTTTGCTTTCTTAGGCAGACACTGGAGCTAAAGCCCGGCAAGGGCAGTCCGCACAGATTTGTATATGGCTGTTGCTTATTCCTATAGAGCACAGCCGGCAGGCCGTGTGCTTACATGTACCTCATTCTCTGTCATCCCCAGTGAAGGGAGCCAGGAGGTTTGGGCAGCAAAAGAGGACGCAGCAGGCTCAGCGGCAGGGAGGGGGTAGATCTTAGGGGTTCTCTTCAGCTCATCCCAGGCCAGACTCAGCCCCTGCCTCTTCATCTAGAGGAAGCCCAGTGAAAATGGGAGTGTTGTTCACATGACACCAGTAAGTTCAAGAGCTGTCTTCTAGGATCAGTGTTAAAACAAAAATATAGAACTAATGTCTGTATTTTCACTCTTTTTTCTTTCCTTTTCCCAATAGGATCCAAGCAAAACTCCCTGGAATCGCAAAAAAAAAGGCAGAATAAGTACATGGAAACCAGAAACGCAACAGTTACTAAAACACCATTTAATAGTTATAACGTTGTTACTTGTACTATGAAGGAACATGCTCAGTGTCAGCTTGAGCCTGCATTCCAAGCTTTTTATTTTTTAATTTGGTGTTTTCTC
This sequence comes from Ovis aries, assembly GCF_016772045.2. Taxonomy (NCBI): domain Eukaryota; kingdom Metazoa; phylum Chordata; class Mammalia; order Artiodactyla; family Bovidae; genus Ovis; species Ovis aries. Next base: position 38,563,898 of record NC_056074.1, read on the forward strand.
CTCTCCTTTCCCTCTACCCTCAGTATCAAGCACAAGAATTGTTGGACTTAAAAAAGAACTGATATCTTAGAAAACCCAAAAGAATAAAGAAAGAGTCAAATTAATAGGATAAATCAGTACCTTAATGATGGTGGAGCTTTTACCTGTAACTTGAAAGGAGGGGGAAAATTGGAGATAAAGGAGAAAATGAAAAATAAAAACATCTCTTGGGTTCTTTTATCCAAATTTCAAGGACTAGTCAGTCTTCTATAGCTTCCCATCATAGTTTTGCCCTTATTTTAAGTTAAGAAATAATGATTAACTTATGAAGAAATTATCTGGGGACAAGAATGGGATTCCTTCCCTTGTTCGTTGTTGTTTTGTTTTCCGGTCCTCTGATCCCATCTTCCTGCCCCACGACGTGAGCAGCTACTCCTAATTTTCCTCTTCTTCATTTAATGATATAACTTTCAACTCTGTGAATAACTTATAGTTGATAGTGATGACTCCTGATTCCCAAAATACCATCTGATAACCAAGAATGGAGATGGAAGGTCGGACAGAGGAGTGCACAGGACCACTGCTGTGACTCCCGCGCATCCTTAGGAAGGAAAGGCTCCGCATGGGGGATGGTGGTGTCTGTGTCGTTTCTTCTGGACACCAGTTGGAGAGCTTATTCCGGAATGTGCTTTCCTCCCTCTTTCCTACCCTCAAGCTCAATAAATATGGTTGTACTTTTCTTATTATAAAATAAATGTCTGTAACTGCTGTACACTGCTGTAACCTTGTTAGAGAAAAAAAAAAATTAATCTGCATGTGGGCTCCTCCGTTATTGAGTTATTGTAATCCTGTCTCAGTCCGTGGCGGGGAAACATTCTCAAGAGGTGAACTACAGAAACACAAAGGCCTTTTTCTCTTTTCCCTGCGCACTCCATCTTTAACCTGTGCTCATCATTTTACCCTGAGGACCAAAGCTGAGCTGGCTTGCGAGGAGACTATCTGTGGTTGAGACACCACAGATGAGTGTAGGGAGGTGCATTTTGCGGTTCAGGTGGAGTTTTAACTTAGAGGCTAGCTTATTGGGCGTGTGTGGTTTGAGGATTCCATTTTCAGGCACTTATTGTCTCAGCACCTGTACCACCATGGCGCAGGGTCCTCCTTTTGAGTGTTTTCCAAGAAGCTTTAGGTAAGGGTGACCAGGCAGGGCCAGATTGTGTTGGTGGGCTCCATGCGCAATTAAGACAATAAAACAGTTCACGTTGATATCAGATGGAGGGCATTTGGGAATCTTTGATTCCCACTTAACGTTTTCCTCCCCTTCCAACATGAAAATTCAGTAAACTTGAAAGAAAATCATCTGTGAATTCTTTCAGGTTGTAACTGACAGTTGTGATAATCCAGACGGAATATGCACTGGTGACTTTAAAGTAAGGGCTATAATCTTTGACGGTCCCAAAGCAGTGCAGCTCTGTAGAAGGTAGTGGAAGGACCTTTTCTTTCTACTTTGTTGAGGAAATTACTTAGGAATTTAGATGGGTAAAAGGTACCTTGCCTTACTCCACTCTTATTTTCTTAGCCCCCTTTCCTTTTGAATGCTCTAACTCATTTCATGTCATGGTAGGAAATGCACTCTCCATCTCCACTCCTTTGCCCTCCCAGGAAGTCAGTGCACTGATTGTCTTTTTGGGCTTCCCCTCCAAAGGACCTTTCCCTGCACTGGAAGCCTCCACACCTAGCTTTTGTTTTGTCACTGCTGTGTTCAGATTGATTGGACAGATCTTTGTGCCACACAGGAATTTTTTTTTTTTTTTTTAAGAAAAATCTATAGGTGAAAAATTACTAATGAAACTGTGTGCGTATATGTCCGTGCAACATAAAAGTACAGTAGCACTTAAGGAGCTTGAATCTTGGTTCCTGTAAAATGCAAATTGATGTGGTATTAATAAAAAAGAAAAAAGAACAGTGTGTGCTGTCATTCTGCTAACTTTATTCTTTATACACAGTTTGGGTAAAGTAAGAACCAAACAAGGCTTCCACTGGCCCCCATCCCCACTCCACTTTTGAGGCTTTAAAAAGTGACTAATACTTGATACTAGTAATGCTTTCCAAGATTGCAGAATTTCCATAGTAGAACAAAGCTGTGCATTTGGTTTCTGAAAGAAAATAAGAGACCCTCTTAAGAGGTGACCATAGGAGAAAGATGATGAGTGGAAGGGGCCAGGGGGGTCTGTTGTCCCAGTTCACACCAACCTAAGAGGGTTCCCCCACCTGCAACATGAAGCAGCCTGTAACTCCCACACAGTCACAATGTACTTAAAATGAGACTCAGTCACCATGGAAAATGGAAACTTTTCCATCAGGTCTTTGCTCTTTCCCAAAACTAAGGCTGCCATGACCCTTAAGCTGATTTTTTTTTTTATTCAACATACCTCTTAGAAAACTTAGGCTGAAATTTTTAAAAAGTAACTGATGCAAACAACTTCACAAATACGCATACAAATGTTCAAATAATGTCACTAACATGGTATATAAATATGTATTCAGAGTAACATTTACATATTGGCCATAATAGCAAGCATACCATTAACAAAAAAAATTCATGAAGAAACTTCACCTGTTCAGACTCCCAAGGCAAGGAGGAGGCACCTAGAGATGAGAACCACCTCATCTCCTGACTTAACTCAAGAGGCTGCAAAGTAGTGATGACTACAGTGCCACTGCATAGTTCACTGGTGCTCAGAACTTCAGCGTGCCTCGTGACCACTGGAGGGCTTAGCAAAACAGATTCCTAGGCTCCACGCCAGTTTCTGATCCATAAGGTGCCACCCAATAATTTGCATTTCTACTAACTTCCTAATTTCTGTTGGCTACACTTTTGAGAACCAGTGGAGTGCTTGGGGCTGCTTCTCAATGAAGACATCCACTGCTGCCCTCCTAAGGCCTCTCCCTGCCTATCGAGAGCAAAAACCATTCTCACCCTGCTCTCCACCCTGGCTTACCTGAACTTCGGCAGAGGGTGTGGATGACTATGATAGTTGCCCCAGTCTGCCTGTTTTTGATTAGAGTAGCAAAAGTGGCAGAGCAGTCCTTCTGGATCTGAAAACAACACGCATGAAGGAAAATAAAAGAATGGCAGTACCCAACCTGGGGCCATCCATAATCCCTGCTCTCTTAATACTGTCTCAAAAAACTTGGAGGTTCAAACATGCTAGGAATTCACTTTTCAGATGAGTGACAGCCCATGCAATATTTCCTGAACCCCTGGTGGCATCAACAAAGCAATGCCAGAGCCTTTGCTCAGCAGGGAGGCCTTGGGCTAGGTGGCAGTCAGCCCTACTTCTGCAGTTATGGTCAGGAAAGCTGCTGCTGGCACCCTCCAGCTGAAGCCAATGGTGGCAGAACTGCCCTGTTGAATACTTGTTCCAGGAGTGTGCTGCTCTTTGCCACTCCCAGGAGCCCACAATTGCACTGGGAGGGCCTGCAGAGCCCAGCTGCACACGCCATCCTTCGGCAGGCCTAACCGTAAAAGAAATTTAACTTACCAGAGATGGGGAGGCCATGTGGTGTAGTGCAAAGAACACTGAACTGGGAGTTGAGGTTTTTATTCTAGTCCTAGTACTGCTCCTACCTGGTGTGTGATGCTTTCAGTTCCTGGACTCCATCTTACCTAACTGTGAAAGGGGTGGGGGCAGGTACTGGTTGATCTCCAAGGTCTTTCCAGCTCAGACAATCTTGAGTTATATAAAAAATGCTATAAAATCCGTGGTATAAAATTCAATTCCCAATCAGAAGTCAAGGGGACTGGGCCTGAGGCACTTGAACCTTGGGCTCTGGCCTGGGAGCACTGAGATAAAGGCTTTCCTCTCTGCTCTCTGCTTTCCCATCCACAGAGGTGGCTGCCAGGGCCGCTACCCCTCCAGACCCAGCCCAGAAGTCCCCACCCGCTGATCTCCCCACTCAGCCTTGAAGACCAAAGGAACCGGCCGGGCTATGTGAAGAGCACCAGTGGGTTACTAGAGACTCCTCGGAGGAACCTGATGAGGCACACATTAGTCTATGATGTTTGGGGTCCTCCCGTCCGCGCCTCCTCTCTCCTACCTTTAGGTCCTTCCTCCACCACCTCACAGCTTATCTCTGATACACGCATAATAAATAAGACATTTGCACATAAGGGTGACGGACAGCTCTCTTCCCGCCCCTCCCCCTCTCATATAAAAGCATTAAATACAGTTTCAAAATAAAATACAAAGAGCAAAATGGGCCTGATCCCGGGGCCACCTGTTCTCCACAGGAGAATGGACACATCCCTCTCGGACCTGCCTGGGAGATCGCGGGGCCCGTTCCCGTACCCTCGCGGCCTGGCTCTGCCGCGGAGAGGAGAGAAAGGAAGGCCGAGGCCCGGCCCCAGGCCGAGGGCTGCGAATGGGTGGCACGTCCACGGTGTACAAAAGGGCGAGGGGGCAGGGAGGGGACGGGAACAGAACGCCAACTGCCGGGACCTCCAGTGTCCCGGACTCGGACTGAGGGCGCTTGAAGCAGGCGCGCCTGACTGAGCTTAGGGGTACAGGGAGACCTTCGGAGCAGGCGAGCAAAGGAAGAAAGTGCTAATCCCTTTACAAGATCGCGGCGCCGGCGGGCGTGGCAGGGGCCCGTGGCAGGGAAGGAGGGCGGGGCGGTCCGCACAGAGCCCGCCCCGTGGGCGGGGCTCGGGGCTGGCCCCGCCCTCCCGCCCGCCCGCGGGCCGGCTGGCTCCCAGGCCCCACTGCCCCTCCCCCGAGGAAGGCCCTCGTCCGCAGTCCAGGCCACGGAGCAGCCGCGACGGCCAGTAACGAACGGCTGGGGGCCGGCCCCGACCCCCGAGAGCCGTGCCTGCCGGCGTGCCTCTGTGAAACCTGGGCGCCCCCCCAGCCAAAGAAAAGGGACCGGCGCGTCCCTTCTGCACCCCCTCCGCTACACCTACTTGGGACCCTAATACTGACGGCGCCCCGCCCGCCCAAGCCTGGCCTGGCGGGGTGCGACCGGGGGCCGAAAATTCTCCGTGCACAGACTGAGGCTTCCCAGGAACTCGCCGCCTTGAGCGAGGAGGAGAGCGCGCTTCCCGCGGCGACTGCACTAGCTTGAACCCGCCACCTCACCCCAGTCCCGAGTCTCCGCCCTGCCCGGCCAGCGGGGGTGGGCAGCAGCCAGGGCCGCGGGGAACCGGGGGAGCAGGCTCGGCACCGCCGCCCTCCCCCTTGAGTGATCTACGCCCGACACACGGCGCCCGCCTTGAGGTCCGCGCCGCCGTCGCGCGGCGCCGCCGGGGCGGGCGGCCCGAAGCCCTCGTGACCGTAGCAGCGCAGCGCCGCCTCCTCGTAGGCCTCCAGGATGGTCTGGCGTTCCTCGGGCGTGAAGTCCATGGAGAAGGGGTGCACTTGCAGGATATGCCGCTTGATGGTGCTGACCTTGAGCGTGGCCAGCGCGCCCCCGCACACCATGCACACCAGGCCGCGCCGGCTGCCGTCGTAGTCCATCAGGTACTCGCCCCGCCAGCGCGGCTGGTAGTTCCGCCGCTGCTCTCGGCTGCGGGGCGGGGGAGGTGGGGGCGGCGGCGGCGGCGGCGGAGGGAAGGCGAGCGCCCCGGGATCCGGGCCGTCCTCGTCGTCCTCCTCTTCCTCGGCCTGCCGCTCCGACGGTTCCCCGGGGGAGAGCGGGACGTCGCCTAGGACGGAACAAAGGACCACGCTGGAGCGTCCCGGCCTCGTGACCCTCCCACCCGTGCCCTCTGGTGCTGCCAGCCTCCCGTCTCCCCTTCGAACTTCCACTGTGCCCACCCGCCTTCTACCCCTAGCCCCTCTCCCTCTCCACCTGCTCTGACCCAGCTCACCCCACCACTCCTCCTCCTCCTCCTCCTCTGGCTGCTCCTCCTCTGCCCCTTCCCCCTCCTCGGAGGCTGCGGCTGTGCTGGGGGCGGCGGGGTCCCCGGGCGATTCCGGGCAGGGAAGCCCCAGGGCCAGCAGGTGGGCGGCCTTCTCGCTCCACTCCTGGGCGATGAGGGCCCCGACTGGCCCGCCGAGGCGCGCCGAGCCCGGGTGCCGCCGGCGGATGTGCCGCTTGATGGTGCTCATCTTGAGCGAGGCCAGCGCGCCCCCGCACGCCAAGCACACCAGGCCGCGCCGGCCGCCGTCCAGCTCCAGGAGGTACTCCAGCCGCCAGCGCTCCGGGCAGTGGCGGCGGGGGTCGCGGCCCCGCGCAGATCGGCCGGGGGCCCCCACCCTCTCGCCCTCCGGCTCCTCCTCCCCTGCCGGCCCGGGCACCCTCTCAGGGACCCAGCCAGCCTCTTCCTTTACGTCTGGGGGGCTGAGATCCTGAGAGGACTGGGCTCCAGCAGCGGGGGCCGGGTCCCGGCTCTTGCTGGTCAGGTCCTGGGGGACGAGGTCATCGTCTGTTGGGGAAGGGGTGAGGGAGAGGGGCTCAGCTTGCTGGCTGGGTTGCCCTTACCCACGAAGAGGGGGTCCCTTGCTTCTCATCCCAGCCCTAAGCTAGAAGCCCCACCAGAATCTGTGTGCGTGTCTATGGGGGCGGCGTGAGGGGGGGGGGTGTGTCTGTGGTGGGGGAGTAGAGATGAGTCCCCCCCCAACCAGAGCCTGTGTGTGTGTTTGTGTCTGGGAGGTGTGGGTGTCTATGTAGGGGGAGGGGCACGTGTATCTATGTGGAGTCAGGGAGAGATGAGTCCCTCCCAGTTTTGGCCACAGACCTCACTTTGCAGCCCTTATATGAAGGGGTCCTGGCCATGGGAGGGGCCTCGCACCTGGTGGGGACTGGGTGAGCTCAGACAGCGCCTCCGGCTGGCCACCCCAGGCCTGCAGCAGGGCGCTACGCTGGGGGTCCCTGCGCTGGGGGCCACGGAGCCCCAGGCAGCTGGGGTGCACCTCCAGCACGTGGGCACGGATGTCATCCAGCTGCAAGCTGGGCAGTGCCCGGCCACAGGCCATGCACACCAGCCGGTTCCCCCGCGGGTCATAGTCCATGAGACACTCTGCCCGGAACCAGTTCTGCAGGGACTCCTTCAGCCTCCGCTCCAGCCGCCGGGCACCCAGCCCCCTGCTGCCCCCAGCCCTCCGGGAGGCAGAGAGGCACCCACGCCGAGCCCGGGGTGCCCCTGGGCCCCCTCGCCTCTGGCGCCGGCTGCCCCCACCAGCTGGGGCTTTGCCTGAAAGGGTTGGAGGGAGGGAAGGGACTGAGATGCTGGCCCTCCGGGAGAGCCCCCCCACCACAGCCAGGACCTCCAGCCACAGGCCTCTCCCTCACTCTGACTCTGAGCCCTGTGCCTAACCTTTGCCCTTCCCTTCCTCTCCCCTCAAGTCTTAACTCCTTCATTTGCTAATCCGCCTGCACACAAACCCTCAGCCTGACCCAACTGCCCCCCAGGTCCAGATTCTCCAGTTCCCCCCAGGTCCAGATTCTAGCCCCTTCCCTAAACTTCACTGTCATACCTTTCCAATACCCTCTGCTCCCAGGCCTCTCTCCAGCCTCCACTCCCTGGATCCTTCTAAAACTACAGAATGTCAAAACTGTCTATGATACTGGAGATCTTGTCCCACAGTCCCTCACCCACTGCTGTCCAATAAGCAGAGCTCACCCCAAAAAGGAGCAGTAGCTTGCTCCAGGAAACCAGCTAGTTGGCTAGGAAGCCCGGGCTGGCCCCACCTGGCCCCATCCACCATCAAGGCCCCAGCTTCCCCAAGTCGGACATTACCTGGGCCCTTGGGCAGGCTAGCCTGGAGGCCAGCCCCTTCCTCCTCCTCCTCCTCCTCGTCGTCCTCCTCCTCCTCAGGCCCCTGGGCCCCCAGCCCCTCGGCCTCTCCGCAGGCCCCCAGCCCCAAGTGGGCATCCCAGCTGTTGCTGATGACTTCCTTCTCCCGGGGACTCCAGTGCAGGGAGTAAGGGTGCTTTTGACGGATGTGTCGCTTGATGGTGCTGAGCTTGAGGGTGGCCAGGGAGCTGCCGCACACCATGCACACCATGCCGTGCCGGGCAGGGTTGAAGTCCATCAGGTACTCCAGCCGCCAGTGGTCATGGTAGTAGCGACGATGGTCACGGCCAGGAATGCGGCTTTTTCCAGGCCTTGAGGCCCGGGCCTCACAGTGGTCTGAGTATTTCCTGCCTGAAGATGCTGGTCCCCTGGCCCTGGAGGAGGGCAGGGGGGCACTCCCCCAGGACCCTAAGGCACCCCCTTCCAGCTGAAGATCTTGCCCTGAAGAGGAGGGGGGGAAAGGGAGACAGTTTCTCAATCTCTAAGATTTCCAGGGAAAGAACCTAGGGCTTCCATTTTGCAAGAGAATGGAGGTGGGCAAGAGGTCTGTTCAGGGGCAGGAAAGGGACTGCAAGAGCAGTCAAAGGGAGGTGGCAGAGCAGGGAGTCAAAACATTGGTCCTTTACAAAGAGTGAGACCCCTTTAAGAGAGGATCAGGAACAAAAGAATGCAGGGCACAGCTCTAATTTTTTTCAAAAAACGAACGTGAAGGCCAAGGAGGCAGCAGGTTCGGCAAGGCACCCCTTCTGGATGAGCACTGTCCGGGTAAAGCCAGGGCAGCAGCCTGCTGCAGCGGTTATAGCCAGAGCAGAGCGGGCAGCCGGGCCAGAGAACAAAGGGGGCATCTGTCTGCACACAGGACCCACCGCCCGAGGCCCCAGCCCGGAGGGCCCCACCCAAAGATGATCTTTTTCCCTTTCTGCAATAATGCCTCAAATACACCCTCCTAAGAGGCCCATTTTAAGGGGTACTAAGCACTGTCAGGTCCCCAAATTAAGGAACCCCATGACAAAGCTGTCAGCACCTCCAGAGAAAGGAGTTTTTAGGACTAGAGTCTGGGAGAGCTGATGACTGGAAGGGGCTGGCAGGAGGGCCACCAGAGTCGCTACTGAAGATACTGCAGCAGGGAGTGGCCACCACCCACTGGAATCCATTAAGTCTTTCTGGGGATTTATTTTTCACTCTGGCCCGGAGCTGGCCACTGCCCAGCAATCAGCGGGCAGGCAGTGGAGAGGCCACCAACCCAGTGGTGTCCCCTTTTGCCAAACGGAGACCCTGAGCAGTCCCTCCCACTTTCCCTACAGTTTGGACCGTATTTCATTTAGAAAAGGGTCTCCTGGCCAAATAGGCTAAATAGACAGGTGTGGTCACCCTCCCAGTAGAGAATCTCACCGTATGGAAAACAAAAGCCAGGATCAGAGGGGGCTCCTGTCACCCTGTTTTTGTTTGGTTTTAAGTACATAGAAGAAAAAGAAAGCGCTAGTTTCAGAGTCAGAAACCTGGGTTTGACTCCGGGCTTCACTGGTAGCTTGCTCTGTGACCTTTGGTAGGTGATGTCCGCTCTCTGGGCCTGAGTGTCTTTGTCTGCCAAGGCACTGGATAGCTAGCGGGTCTCTCAGCATCCTTCCAGCGCCGGATCTGTTAGTCTAAGGTGGACTGGCCCTTTAAGAGCCGAAAAAAGGGGAGGAGCTGGGAGTCTTTAAAAACAAAAGGGGATGGGGAATTTCTAGGAGGGGAGCTCTGGCATTAGGGGTGAAGCTCCAGAGCCTGGACGAAAGCTTCAGGGCTCTTAAGCCGTTGACCCCGCATAGAGAAACAGCCTCCTTTGAGAGCAAACGGGGAGGACTGGCTGGTCCCGCTATAGCTGACAAATTGTGGCAAAATTTCTGAAAAGATGGGAGGGGTAACGCGCGGATACAAGGGAAGTGAATGCCACTGTGGGCGAGCCCATCTCTTTAAAAACTGCCCGCCCGTGGGGAAGGTACTGATAGGTCCCCAAGAGGCGCAACCCATGCTCTCTTCCAGGGAGAACATAGGGAAAAAAGAAAAAAGGTGCCCTTCTCTAGGCGAGGCCCCAGAGGAGAAGACAGCCCAACTTAGAGCAGCGGAGTCCCCAGCTCAGTTCTTCTGGAGGGAAGCCCCGGAAAGGGACCCAAGGTCTGGGCAGACTTTTTAAGAGACAGCCGGTTAAGGGAGACCACCTGGGAGTCTGAAAGAGAAAGGGACGGGGGACGCAAGTCCCAACAGCCTAGAGCGCGAGCCCCGCGGCGCCAGGCCAGGTCCTTTGGGGCCCCTCCAGCTCGGCCTCCGAGGCGGGGGCCGCGGGGCCCTTTAAGGGGGAGGGGATCCGCCCGAGCCCCGCAGGCCAACCCCGGGAGCTGGGCGGGGGGCTCCGCCGCTGGCGCTGCAGCCACAATCCGCGCCCGCCAGGTGGCGCCCCCGCCCGCCCTGCCCGCGTCCCCCGCTTTGTTCGGCGGCGAAGAGGGGCCCGGAGCCCGGAGCCGCAGCCCTCCCCTCCCCCACGCCGGGGCCCCCGCCCGAGCCGCCGGCCCCAGCCAGCTCTTACCGCCGTCGTCCTCCTCGGGTTCCGCGCTGCCGCTCGATCCGGCGGGCGGCAGCCATCGGCCCCGTGCCGAGGCCGCTGCTGGCCCGGGGCCGCCGCCGCCGCCGCCGCCGCTCCGGCTCCGGTGGTCCCCGCCAGGCTCCATGCGCTGCGCTGCGGCGCGGGGCCCCGGGGCGGCAGGGCGCGGGGCCGCGGGGCCGGCGGCGGCCGGCGCGCGGCGCTCGGTGCGCGGGGCCCCGGGGCGCGGGGCGCATGCACAGGGCGGCCGGCAGCACGGACGGCAGGCTGCTCGCTCGGCGGCGCGGGCTGGACCGGGGTGGGGATTCCTGTCTGGGGCCCCTGGGGCTCCTTTAAGGGCTCCTGGGTAAATTTAAAGGGGCCGCGCGCTATTTCCTCCTGCCAGCTCGCGGGGGGCTGGGGGGAGTGTCGGGAGGCTAAGAGCCCGACCGAGGCTCCGTATCCGGCGCTCGCCGCGGACGTTAGGAGCACGGACCTCGCCGTCCTCGCGGGCCCGCGCTGCCGCCTGCGGGGCTCGGGTCCCGGCTTCTGGAGGGTCACCGAGGTGGCCAGGGGCGCAGCGTCCGTTGCGACGCGCTTCCACCCAGGCTCGGCTCGCAGCCACTGCCCCCTCGGGGCATGTCAGCGGCCGGCTTCCCGCACCCGCGCTGGCAGAGGGGGTCGCCCGGTGGGGAGGCCCGGGCCCCTGCCAGGGGCTGCCTCCCGCGCGAGCTCGGCGCGGGCCCCACAGCGGACACGAATGGCAGGGGCCCCAGATGGCCGCGGCCCCGCGGAGAGGGTGGAGCCGCGGGGGCGGCCGCGCCCCCTCCCGGGGGAGCCGCCGGGGAGCGCTGAGAGCTCAGGCTTCAGCCCTGGAGGGCGGACGAGCCAAGCGCCCTCGGAGCTGGCCGGGGCGGGGACCGCGGCCTCGGAGATCGAGGCCGAAGAGAGGGGGCGCGCAGGAGAGCCGGCCGCGCCGAGGCCCGACGCCGCTGGGCGTTGGGGGCCCCAGGATGGAAGCCGGGAAGAGAGGGGTTGCGCCGCGGTCGTCTCTGGCTCCTACCCTCGCAGGCCTGGGGGTGGCAGACGCGGCCCTGGACCCTCTGGCCGGCACGAGGAGGCAAAGAACGCTGACCACGAGCGAGGTGTCGGCACCTGGGGACGCGCCCCACCACGGCTGGGAAGCGCTGGGGCTGACCCTGCGTGCGAGCCCCGGGATGCCTCGGAGCCCCCAGGTCCCAGGAAGCGGAGGAAAGGGGCCCTGAAAAGCAGCCAGGGGCTCGGCAGCCCGGGGTCCTTCCTCGAGGACCGGCTGGAGGAGCAGGTGCTTTCTTTGCCTGTGGTTGGTCGCCCACAACAAAGGCGATTCCTAGAGATCCAAATTACAGGGTGCGGGAGGCCGTGCAGGGTCTTATTATCTCGAGGTGGGTTCTATTCTCTTTTGGGGGGATGTGCCCAGCAATCCGTTAAAGTCACGCTTGACACACATTCCTTTGCTCACTCCACACCTACTGTGTGCCAGCGTGCCCCTAGGCGCTGGGCAGACAGCAGGGAGCAAGACCCACAAGTCTGATACTGACTTAGCACCCACGGCTTATGAAAAGAAAACAGTCCCCTTGAGGAGCCATGGGAAATTCTAAATTACTTTCAGCACTGGAAGCCCGTCTTCTGAATGTGAAGAAGGGCTGGGAACTAAAATTTCTGTAGTGTCTAAAAGGTGGCTGTCACGGCGGGAGACGTCCCATCTCTTCCTCAGTCCCCATGATGACCTGCGAGAGACAGGCTATTCTGTCCACTGCTGGCCTTCCTGCGCTCCCTGACTTACACGAGGGCAGGGGCCCTGATGCTAATGCAGTGCCAGATGGGGCCATGTGATGGGGGATTCCCTCATTCATGCGTTCTTTACCTCTGCCAGGCCAGGGACACAAAGGTGAAATAAGACATGGACCTGGCCTTCACCTTTTCCTAAGTATGGTTTTTATTTTATATTTTTTAAAAGGTAAATATTTTTATTTATTTGACTGTGCCAGGTCTTGGTTGCAGCATGTGGGATCTAGTTCCTCGACCAGGGATAGAACCCCCATCCGTTGCATTGGGAGCACAGAGTCTGAGCCACTGGACCAGGAGGGAAGTCCTCCAAGTATTTTTTTTTTTTTTTTAAATTAGGAAGATAACCCATGCTCAAGGCTGACCACTATGATACGCTTTTGGTAAATGTCCTGGTTCTTTTTCTCCGAGTATAAATAGGATAATCTTATTTGTTATCAACAAAAACGTATGGACACCACCTAGAGGCATTTTTAACAACCTCTGGCTCCTCTCCTTGCTCCCATTTGTGAGCATAGCTTCAGGACCAGCTCCAAGTCCATGGTTCCAAGCCATCTTCCACCCACATTTAATCCTCACAGCCATCCACGAAGACGATGAAGAAATGGAGGCTCAGAGTCTATAGAGTCTCACTCAAGGCCATTCGTTCATTTGCTTATCCACTTATTCAGAAAGCTTTGCCTGAGTCTGTCCTGCGTGCCAAGCACTGGGCTAGGGATACAGAGGTTTTAAAATTACGTAACACAGCCCTGGAACGTTCTGTTCCCCACTTCCTAGGAGCTCTCAGTCTACTGAGTCTACTCTAGGAAGACAACGCAATCCCGATCACATTATGACTCTCGTTGGGCCTAGGAACTTTTGTCTCCGAGGGTGTGTGTGTGTTCAGTCATGTCTGACTCTTTGCAACTCCATGGACTACAACCCACCAGGCTCCTCTGTCCATGGAATTTCCCAGGCAAAAATACTGGAGTGGTTTGCCATTTCCATCTCCAGGGGATCTTCCTGACCCAGAGATGGAACCCGCATCTCTTGTGTCTTCTACATTGGCAGGCAGATTTCTCTACCATTAGCACCACCTGGGAAGCCTTTGCCTCCGTGGGAATCTTCTAAAGAAAATTTTTTAAATGGTTTAGTGGATTTTTATGGGCCCAACCAATTTTTTTTTCTGATGTGAGAAAAAATAACGTTTTCTTTGACCCTTAAAATGCTTTTTTTCTTCTGATTTTTAAATAAGTTAAAACATTCTCATGACCCTCTAAGATTATTGAGGACTCTGGGCACTATGTTCCCAGTGCCTAAAGGCTAGCCAGCCTAGATACAATAACAGAGTGACAAGTGGCAAGGAAGAGGTCTCCAACCAACTAGGGAAGACTTTTAGGCAAGGTATGGCTTGAGCCAAGTCTTGAAAGACCAGGAGGTGTTGCCAGGATGAGAAACAGAGGCAAGGAAGACCTAGGGTGAAGGAAAGTTTCACAAGGCTGAAGAAGAAATGGAAAGAGCGAGGACAAGAGCCTGGGGTGCCTTGCTGCAAGCCCTTGAGTTTGTCCGCGAGGTTTGGAAAGTGCCTGGAGCCAGGGCACTGGGCAGTCAGGAGGCAGCCCTGAGACTACAAGGGAGGAGGAAGTGAAGAGAGAGAGATTAGGCACAGCTGGAGCCATCCACACCAGCCACAGAAAGGCAGCAGCTGCAGGGCTGATGGAGAAGAAGCCAAAGATTTGAGCAGCATAGCATGGTGCCGTCTTTACTGCACACAGGGGGCCGGAGGGGGATGTGAAATTCTACCTGTTTCATTATTCTGTCTCAGTATGAGTCAGCACACTTTGAGGGGGTAAATGATGGAAAACACAAATTGGATCAGTATTTTTTTTAAGGAGGGGAAGCGTGTATTTGTTCACGGGACTGACCACTACAGAAGAGGTATCTTCAGATGTGTCTTGACCCAAGGCTCAGCAGTGTCACCATGACCTCAGTGTTTGTCTGTGTCTCTTTGCTTTTACCCGGCTTCCCCCTTGATCAGTTCCCTTTCAGACAGGTCTTTCAAACAATGGCCCCTAGCAGCTCCAGATGTATGACTTCACCACGCCAAGGCCCTCAGAAAAGAAACAGATCTTCCTTTCTCCAGCAGTGTGAACAAAATCTCAGGGCTAACTCTCATTGGCCTGAACTGGATCACGTGCTTAGTCACATACTTATCCCTCAACCGGTCGCTGTGGCCCACGGGATGTGCCATTCCCCTATGCCTGAGATCAGACACCCATTCCCAGAGGAATCAGCATGTGGACCGAGATGGGCAGATGTTGTAAAGAAAAACCATATGAAGTTAACAAAAGAAGGGATGCTGAACAACGGAAATGACAGATGTCTAGTCACTCATGTTGAGGACACACTGTCATTCCAGCTACTAGCAAGACAAGGATGAGGTACATTTGGGGGCAAGGCACATGCAGGGGTCATGTCTCCCGTTCTATCCCTCACAGTCCTGCTGGACCTGGCTCGTTGGCTATCTGCACAGCTCACCCCTCCCCACCCAGAGTGGGAGCTCCCTCCCAGCAACCATCTTTCCTCCACATGTTCCAGCTTAAGAGCCTGGAAGTAGGAGTCCAGCAGGAGTGTCACCCCGACCTATGCAAGGCCAATCAGATTCTCTCTAACACTTTTCAGGATTTCCAGGCAGCTGGATGATGTCAGAGGGTGTACTCACCTCTTGCACTGTGAGGAACTGAGTGAGGAGAGCTAGACTGTGGAAAGGGGAGAAGAGGCCATGTACCCTTCCCATTTCCAAACCCTGAAGAAGCCTCATCACTCTCCTACTTCAGTTTCCTGGGACACATTTTTCATTTCCTCATAGTTTCTGGTTCTTAGAACAAAAAGCACCTATTATGTGCCAGCAGTGACTATAAGACATAGCCCCTCCCCTCACAAAAGTACAATTTTCTTACAATACTGTAAGAAAAATTCATCATACAGTTTAAAGAAGAAAAAAAAAGGTCAAAAGTTAAGAATAGGCAATTCACCATCAAGGAATGACAGGTGGCCAGCTAAGAGTAGCTTGACTTTACTTGGGTTCAGGGAATTTCTGATTAAACAGCAATAGGACTTCCCTGGCGTTCCAATGATTGAGACTCTGCACTTCTACCTGCAGGGGGCACAGGTTTGATCCTTGGTTGGGGAAGTTCCACATACTGCACAGTGTAGCAAGTAAATAAATAAATAAACAGCAAGCTACTACTAGCCACCTATCTGCTTGGCAAATATTTTAAAGTTTGATACTATCAGAAATGGGAAGCGCATGAAGAAAGGGGGACACCTTTTCTTCACCATTTCTTCTGTTGAGAATGTGACAACTAGTAGGGCCACTTTGGAAAGCAATTTGGCCAAATTGATTTATTAATAAATCTAAAAATGTGCATACTCCCAAAGGCAACGTGGTATCCTGGATTGGATGATGGAACAGATAAAGGACATTAGTGGAAAAGCCAGTGCTACGGACTGAATTGTGTCCCCTCCTAAATTCATCTGTTGAAGACCTAACCTCCAGTGTGACTGTGTATGGATACAACCTTGAGAGAGGTAGTTAAGGTCAATGAGGTCATAAGGACGGAGTCCTAATCCCATGGCACTAGTGCCCTCTAAGAGGAAGAGACACCAAAGCGCCCACTCACTCTTCCCATGCAGGTGTGCACAGAAGAAAAGCCATCTGAAGATGCAATGAGAAGGTGGCCGTCTGCAAGCCCAGGAGAGAGACCTCACCAAACACCAACCCTGGAGGCGCCCTGATCTCAGACTTCCAGCCTTCAGAACTGTGAGAAAAGAAATGTATGTTGCTTAAGTCACCTAAATCTATGATATTCTATTATGGCAGCCTGAGAAGATAATACAACTAATGGAATTCAAATAGGGACCTCGCTGGTGGCCCAGTGGCTAAGACTCCACACTCCTAATGCAAGGGACCCAGGTTCCATCCCTGGTCAGGGGACTAGATCCCACAAGAGTTTGCATGCCCCAAATGAAAAGCCTGCATGCCACAACTAAAAAGATCCCGGGTGCTACACTAAGACCTGGTGCAGCCACATAAATAAATATTTTTTTTTTAAAAAAAAGGGAAGAAATCCAACTAAAGCCTGGAGTTTAGTTCACAGTAATATGCAAATGTTGGGTTTCTTGGTCTTGATCCATGTACCATGATAATGTAAGATAATAACATTAAAGGAAACTGGGTGAAGGATATATGGGGACTGTCAATACTCTTACAACTTTTCTGTAAATCTAAAATTGTTCCAAATTTTTTTTTAATTTTATTTGCAAAAATGCCCATATCCTCTGATCCAGCAACTGTATACTAGAGAAACGTGCATGTGCAGGAATCATGAATAAAGGGTGTTCCTTGCAGCATGGCAGGTAATGACAACTCAGGAATTACCTAACTGTCCTTTGGTAGGGAAAGAGCTAAATAAGCCAGAGAATGTTCATGCTATAAATATTATGTGGCAGTAAAAAAAAAAAAATGAGGTAAAGCTATGTGTATAAAAATAATAAAAGTAAGACACAGAGGATTAAGTTATTCAATAAAATATTATTATGAGACAAATGGGATGAGTAGGAAGAGCTGGAGCTGTGGGGAGGCTACTGGGGCTGACTTATGGGCAGGTGGGCAACTCTACCCCCTTGGGCACTCAGCACTCTCTGCCCATTGGGCATGCTTCCTCCTGTCTATTTATCTGTTTTCTTTCTTCTCCCTAACTGTTCACTAAAAAAGTCATTGTATTTCATTAGGTTATATCGCCCAACTCTTAGGGAAAGAGGCACTTTTCTGACTATCTCTCTACTTACTCCTGTGGAATATACCCAATTGCTATTACTGGTATGTGGCTTTCAAGAAGTTCTATGAAACAGCAGCCCTCCAATGTCATTTTCTCTATAATTGAGGACTCACCGAGTGTGCAAAGCTGACGGCAGAGCAGGGATACCTAGAAGCTGCCACTTGAACTATTGGGGACATTCACATCCTTTGAGGGGGAGAGGTCCTACCGGTTTTATACTGTTGGAGAATGTCAATTGTCCCCAGCATTCGATCACACAAATGCTTTTAGATTCTAACTCCTAAGCTTCTCTTCCCTACTGACCAAACCCATTGCACAGTCCTTTGTTAAAAGATATGGAGGCATATTAAAATTTTAGAAATTCATTTGAGCAAAAATCCATTTGAATTGGTCGTCATCAAGTGGAAGTGGTTAGAAGCACTCCATAGATGGGAGCTGGGGAAAAGCTTTTATAGAGGAAAGGTGGGAGCAAAGCAAAGAAATTATTGATTGACTCTAGTTGAAATGCTAGTTTATGCTATTAATGATTGGTATTATGTTATTAATGATTAATGGTATTATGCTATTATAATATTATATTATGCTATTAATGTTAGGTTTTGTTTACATAATCTTGAGGTATTTACAGGTTTACATTTTGGTTTGCTTACATAGGCACTGAGACATTGGAGCCACTTCAGTCCAATGGCCTCCTTGTTTAATTTAACAATTCCCCCTTTTGGTCATTCAGAGGATGAACAAGAGTTTGCTGTTAGCCCCAATCTCAGTCACTATGAGAGTTAAATTGCTATTATCAGTTAATGATGTCAGATCCATAGGTGAATTGCCTTTGCTGTTTATCCCATTGTATATCTTCTTTCTGTTTCTCCAAGCTCAGTGAGACCATCTGATTTGCTGCTGTCGGTTGCAAATATGCATTTGAGATCTCTGACACAACACAGCCCACCAGGGAGACTATAATGATGACTGTGTGTGTTCATCGCCCAGTCATGTCCAGCTCTCTGCAACCCCATGGACTGTAGCCTGCAAGGTTCCTCTGTCCATGGAATTCTCCAGGCAAGAATACTGGAGTGGATTGCCATTCCCTTCTACAAATAATGATGACTACTAGGGGATAATACCAAAAGACCGAAGTGTACTTCTTAACCAGGGCCCTATGAACCCAGTATCAAATAAATCAAAGAATGTACCTGATGTGGTACCAATCCATTTTAACCAAGTAGCTTGTTTGTTAATTTCTTGTATTTGAGTTTTTTCAATACCAGAGGTGTTAATTCAGGTACAGCTGGAGGTATTAGCTATGGTGCAGACCCTTTGTTCAGTCAACAGATAATCTAAAGCAGTTCTTACTATCTGAAATCACCTTAGCTAGAAAGCCGGGGTACTTTTGTTGTGCAGCCAGAGTTAAAGATAAGCTTCTAATCATATGTTTTTGTTTTGTTTTGTTTTTTTAATTATATGTTTGTTTGTACTAACTCTGAGCCGTGGAAGAAGGGACTGTCCAAATAATCCCCATCTGGAGATATTAACATCTGCTGACAAACTTCTTTTCTGTCTATAGTATAAGTTCAAGGGAGTGGGCCAGTGTTGAGTTTCTGAGGTATTATAAAGGGATAATGAAATAGTAAATGCAGCAAGAGCATGGTGCCGTTTCATTCTCCAGCTGTCGAGACAATGAGCTGCTCAAGCATGAGGGCTAATACCAGAACTTCTGCATACAAAGCCAGGAGGAATACCTAGGACTGCTCCATAAGTATTATCATTTGTGGACTCATTGGTTGGTTAGCATCTAGACCCTCATTTTCCATCCCAAGATTGGGTTAAATTGAGGCAAGAAACAGGAATATGTGGAATTAGTATTTTAACTTTATAAAAAGGACCTGTGGAACAAGTTAGGTACACAGTGGCATTTGGGATTCCAGTGAAATTACTTATAGGGTAAACTGAGGAATTTCTCCCTTCATGGGCTGATTTTGGTTTAACATGAAAAATCTAGCAGTTAGCTCAGTTTCCTGCAGTAGCTATTGTTGGTGAAATCCTAATCATAGTGGTATCTTCCCATGCATAAATAGAGAGAAAGCAGACAACAAATAGGCAAAAGAGATAAAGACTTCATATTGGAGATATATATTTTGATCTGTAATCTAGAGAGAGGGTGTTTGCTATGACCAGTGCATTTTCTTGGCAAAATTCTATTAGTCTTTGCCCTGCTTCATTCCGCATTCCAAGGCCAAATTTGCCTGTTACTCCAGGTGTTTCTTGACTTCCTACTTTTGCATTCCAGTCCCCTATAATGAAAAGGACATCTTTTTGGGGTGTTAGTTGTAAAAGATCTTGTAGGTCTTCATAAAACCGTTCAACTTCAGTTTCTTCAGCGTTACTGGTTGGGGCATAGATTTGGATTACTGTGATATTGAATGGTTTGCCTTGGAGACGAACAGAGATCATTCCGTCATTTTTGAGAATGCATCCAAGTACTGCATTTGGGACTCTTTTGTTGACCATGATGGCTACTCCATTTCTTCTGAGGGATTCCTGCCCGCAGTAATAGATATAATGGTCATCTGAGTTAAATTCACCCATTCCAGTCCATTTTAGTTCGCTGATTCCTAGAATGTCGACGTTCACCCTTGCCATCTCCTGTTTGACCATTTTCAATTTGCCTTGATTCGTGGACCTGACATTCCAGGTTCCTATGCAATATTGCTCTTTACAGCATTGGATCTTGCTTCTATCACCAGTCACATCCACAACTGGGTATTGTTTTTGCTTTGGCTCCATCCCTTCATTCTTTTTTTTTTTTTTTCATTATTTTAATTTTAATTTTTACTTTATTTTACTTTACAAAATTGTATTGGTTTTGCCATACATTGACATGAATCCACCACGGGTGTACATGCGATCCCAAACATGAACCCCCTCCCATCTCCCTCCCTGCAACATCCCTCTGGGTCATCCTCATGCACCAGCCCCAAGCATGCTGTATCCTGCATCGGACATAGACTGGTGATTCAATTCTTACATGATAGTATACATGTTTCAATGCCGTTCTCCCAAATCATTCCACCCTCTCCCTCTCCCTCTGAGTCCCAAAGTCCGCTATACACATCTGTGTCTTTTTTGCTGTCTTGCATGCAGGGTCATCATTGCCATCTTTCTAAATTCCATATATATGTGTTAGTATACTGTACTGATGTTTTTCTTTCTGGCTTACTTCACTCTGTATAATCGGCTCCAGTTTCATCCATCTCAACAGAACTGATTCAAATGTATTCTTTTTAACGGCTGAGTAATACTCCATTGTGTATATGTACCACAGCTTTCTTATCCATTCATCTGCTGATGGACATCTAGGTTGTTTCCATGTCCTGGCTATTATAAACAGTGCTGCGATGAACATTGGGGTACATGTGTCTCTTTCAGTTCTGGTTTCCTCTGTGTGTATGCCCAGCAGTGGGATTGCTGGGTCATATGGCAGTTCTATTTGCAATTTTTTAAGGAATCTCCACACTGTTCTCCATAGTGGCTGTACTAGTTTGCATTCCCACCAACAGTGTAGGAGGGTTCCCTTTTCTCCACACCCTCTCCAGCATTTATTGCTTGCAGATTTTTGGATCGCTGCCATTCTGACTGGTGTGAAGTGATACCTCATTGTGGTTTTGATTTGCATTTCTCTAATAATGAGTGATGTTGAGCATCTTTTCATGTGTTTGTTACCTATCCGTATGTCTTCTTTGGAGAAATGTCTATTTAGTTCTTTGGCCCATTTTTTGATTGGGTCGTTTATTTTTCTGGAGTTGAGCTGCAGAAGTTGCTTGTATATTTTTGAGATTAGTTGTTTGTCAGTTGCTTCATTTGCTATTATTTTCTCCCATTCAGAAGGCTGTCTTTTCACCTTGCTTATATTTTCCTTTGTTGTGCAGAAGCTTTTAATTTTAATTAGATCCCATTTGTTTATTTTTGCTTTTATTTCCAGAATTCTGGGAGGTGGATCATAGAGGATCCTGCTGTGATTTATGTCAGAGAGTGTTTTGCCTGTGTTCTCCTCTAGGAGTTTTATAGTTTCTGGTCTTACATTTAGATCTTTAATCCATTTTGAGTTTATTTTCGTGTGCGGTGTTAGAAAGTGATCTAGTTTCATTCTTTTACAAGTAGTTGACCAGTTTTCCCAGCACCACTTGTTAAAGAGATTGTCTTTACTCCATTGTATATTCTTGCCTCCTTTGTCAAAGACAAGGTGTCCATAGGTGTGTGGATTTATCTCTGGGCTTTCTATTTTGTTCCATTGATCTATATTTCTGTCTCATCCCTTCATTCTTTCTGGAGTTATTTCTCCACTGATCTCCAATAGGATATTGGGCACCTAATGACCTGGGGAGTTCCTCTTTTGGTATCCTATCATTTTGCCTTTTCCTACTGTTCATGGGGTTCTCAAGGCAAGAATACTGAAGTGGCTTGCCATTCCCTTCTCCAGTGGACCACATTCTGTCAGGCCTCTCCACCATGACCCACCCGTCTTGGGTTGCCCCGCAGGCATGGCTTGGTTTCATTGAGTTAGACAAGGCTGTGGTCCTAGTGTGATTAGACTGACTAATTTTCTGTGAGTATGGTTTCAGTGTGTCTGCCCTCTGATGCCCTCTTGCAACACTTACCATCTTGCTTGGGTTTCTCTTACCTTGGCGTGGGGTATCTCTTCACTGCTTCTCCAGCAAAGCACAGCCACTGTTCCTTTCCTTGGACGAGCGGTATCTCCTTACCGCCACCATTCCTGACCTTCAACGTGGGATAGCTCCTCTAGGCCCTCCTGTGCCTGCGCAGCCACCACTCCTCGGGTTGCTCCTTCCGGCTGCCTCGGGCGTGGGTGGCTCCTCTCAGCCGCGCTTAGTGAGCCGGCTTGCAGCCACCAAAGAATGCTCAAACTACCGCACAATTGCACTCATCTCACATGCTAGTAAAGTAATGCTCAAAATTCTCCAAGCCAGACTTCAGCAATACGTGAACCGTGAACTCCCTGATGTTCAAGCTGGTTTTAGAAAAGGCAGAGGAACCAGAGATCAAATTGCCAACATCCGCTGGATCATGGAAAACCAAGAGAGTTCCAGAAAAAACATCTATTTCTGCTTTATTGACTATGCCAAAGCCTTTGACTGTGTGGATCACAATAAACTGTGGAAAATTCTGAAAGAGATGGGAATACCAGACCACCTAACCTGCCTCTTGAGAAATCTGTATGCAGATCAGGAAGCAACAGTTAGAACTGGACATGGAACAACAGACTGGTTCCAAATAGGAAAAGGAGTACGTCAAGGCTGTATATTGTCATCCTGCTTATTTAACTTATATGCAGAGTACATCATGAGAAACGCTGGACTGGAAGAAACGCAAGCTGGAATCAAGATTGCTGGGAGAAATATCAATAACCTCAGATATGCAGATGACACCACCCTTATGGCAGAAAGTGAAGAGGAGCTAAAAGCCTCTTGATGAAGTGAAAGAGGAGAGTGAAAAAGTTGGCTTAAAGCTCAACATTCAGAAAACGAAGATCATGGCATCTGGTCCCATCACTTCATGGGAAATAGATGGATAAACAGTAGAAACAGTGTCAGACTTTATTTTTGGGGGCTCCAGAATCACTGCAGATGGTGACTGCAGCCATGAAATTAAAAGACGCTTACTCCTTGGAAGAAAAGTTATGACCAACCTAGATAGTATATTCAAAAGCAGAGACATTACTTTGCCTACTAAGGTCCGTCTAGTCAAGGCTATGGTTTTTCCAGTAGTTATGTATGGATGTGAGAGTTGGACTGTGAAGAAGGCTGAGCGCCGAAGAATTGATGCTTTTGAACTGTGGTGTTGGAGAAGGTTCTTGAGGGTCCCTTGGACTGCAAGGAGATCCAACCAGTCCATTCTGAAGGAAATCAGCCCTGGGATTTCTTTGGAAGGAATGATGCTAAAGCTGAAGCTCCAATACTTTGGACA
This sequence comes from Ovis aries, assembly GCF_016772045.2. NCBI lineage: Eukaryota > Metazoa > Chordata > Mammalia > Artiodactyla > Bovidae > Ovis > Ovis aries. Next base: position 38,586,858 of record NC_056074.1, read on the forward strand.
CCTCATGCAAAGAGTTGACTCATTGGAAAAGACTCTGATGCTGGGAGAGATTGGGGGCAGGAGGAGAAGGGGACGACAGAGGATGAGATGGCTGGATGGCATCACGGACTCGATGGACATGAGTCTGGGTGAACTCCGGTAGCTGGTGATGGACAGGGAGGCCTGGCGTGCTGCAATTCATGGGGTCGCAAGGAGTCGGATACGACTGAGTGACTGAACCGAACTGAACTGAACTGAACTGAATCTAGAGAGCTGTTTATCTCAAGATGTCAATAGCTTCTGGGGAGGGATCTCCCTGGTCAATTTTAGCTTTACATCTCTGGCTAGAATGTAGTTCCAAGACTCTGGGACTTTACAGCTGGGAGATGTGGACCTAGGGTTAGAGTCCCTGAAGTGTAACTACTATCTGGGTAGTGAGGTAAATGTAGATTGTCTCTGCTAATGAGGTTCAAGGTCAGTCTTTCTTAGATGTTTCCAGAATACCCACCCTCCAGATTCTAAAATGTAGAAGCCTCAACCATCTGTAGAAAAGTCATGGAAAGCTTCTTTTACCAAGTGGAAATTTGCGTTAAAGCTTTACAATACTGAATCATATCAGAATTTGAGTCCAGGAGACAGATGTGATTCTATCATCAAGGGTATCAGTCTTCCCATTACTATTTCATAACGCTTTCCTTTATCCTTTCCCATAGGTGTTGATCTAATCGCCATGCCCAGAAGATTCCTCCCCAGAGGCAAATGACATCTTGATGTGGTAGACAGCTCTCCCAAGATCACAGATCAAGGTCTTTATCTCCAATACTGGAATTCTAGGCAAGGGCTGTCCAATTGATTCCATTAATTTAGCTAGATTCAGTATTTTTTTAATGTTTATTTTATTTATTTAGCTGTCTTGGGGCTTGGTTGCAGCACATGGGATCTTTTTGTTACAGCACCCAGACTCTCTAGTTGTGGCTCAGGGGTTTGATTGCTTCCCAACATGTGGGATCTTAGTTCCCTGACTAGGGATTGAACCCTTGTCCCCTGCATTGCACAGCAAATTCTCAACCACTGGACCACCAGCAAAGCCATAGCTAGCTTTAGTTTTAAGATACCATTTATTTGTTCAACTTCTCCAGGTCACTAAGGACAATGATAATGCCTTTGAGTCAGCAGTGCTTTATTTGTTTAATTATTTGTCTGAGGAAATGAGTTCCCCTCTCATTGGAGATTTCTCTGGGGAAGCCCCATGAAGGAAATATATTTTCTAAAAGTTTCTCAGCTACAGTTGTGGCATCAGCCTTTCTGCATAGGAAGGCTTCAATCCATCCTGAGAACATACAAGCAATTATAAGAACATATTGATAAACGTCCATATAGTCAAAGCTATGGTCTTCCCAGTAGTCATGCATGAATGTGAGAGCAGGACCATAAAGAAGGCTGAGTGCCAAAGAATTGATGCTTTCGAATTGTACTGGAGAAGACTCTTGAGAGTCCCTTGGACTGCAGGAAGATCAAACCAGTCAATCCTAAAGGAAATCAGTCCTAAATATTCATTGGAAGGACTGATGCTAAGACTGAAGCTCCAGTACTTTGGCCACCTCATGTGAAGAGCCGACTCAGAAAAGATTCTGATGCTGGGAAATACTAAAGTCAAAGCGAGAAGGGGATGGCAGAGGAGAGGGTTAGACAGCATCACCGACTCAATGGACACAAATGTGAGCAAACTCCAGGAAATAGTGAAGGACAGAGGAGCCTGGCATGCTCAATCCATGGGGTCATACAGAGTCGGACAGGATTTAGCAACTGAACAACAACAATTGATAACTCATTGAGAGAAGCAATTGAGTTAAATCCGTTTGTAAGTGTTTAAATGGCCTGCTCAGTAGATGATAGGAATGCCCCATCTAATACCTTAATAGCCTTGCCAGGATTATAGATTTGACAAATCAGACCTTGGTGGTAAACCAGATTTGTAACCTTGGAGTAGTCATTCCACCAATTCTTTTTCATAATTCAGATCATTTTATCTCTGCCACGATGAGATGCAGAATGTAGGGCTTTTAGCAATGGCATTTTCAAGGATTCAGGAAGAATGAAGCAACTGTCCAGGCCCTCAGTAAATTCTCGTATAATGTCAAATTTGCACCCTTGTTGGTCCCAAGATTGTTGCTCCAGCTCAGATGCCTGATTTTGTCTTTTATATAAATTATCGTAAATAATTTGGTTAGCTTTGATCTTGCAGAATTCATTCAGGTTGTGTCTTGGTACAGTTTTAGCGCTGGCTGATTTAGCATGGAAGCCTGCCACAGCATTTGCCTGATAATCATGTTCTGTCTTTCTAGTATGAGCCTCAGTTTTAATAATTGCAATTCAGTTACACAATAGAATGACGGAGAGCAGTTTCGTTTATAAGGGGCACATTTTTCATCAGCCTTCCACTAGTAGTGAGGAACCTGTTTCCATAATAAACCAGTCATGCACCACCCCAAAGGCATATTTGCTGTTGGTATAAAGGTTTACTGATTTTCCTTTGGATAACTGACAACTCCGAGTGAGAGCATATAGTTCTGCTGGTTGAATAGAGTTAAATTGGGAAAGGCTTCCCCTTTGCTGTAAATCCGATTGAGCTGTCAGGGCATATCCTGCTTGATTTTTGCCCCCTGCATTCCTAGCATAAGACCCAGCGACAAGTACCGAATTTTGGTTTTTTTAATGATGTATCCTGTATGTCAATGCAAGGGGTAAATAACCATACCGCCATGTCTATAAGTTACCATGATCTGTACCGTCATCTGCAAGGGCGGCAGAGCTGAGAAAGTTGCGGTGCTCAAGATGCTTAGAAAGTGAAAGGAGAAGGGTCTCATGCGAGTCTGCTTGCTGAAAACTATTGAGTCTGATGGGAGTTTAATAGACTGAACACCATGAGGTACTTGAAAGTATAAGTCATATGCTAATACCTATTCACCTAAGTCTTCCACTAATTTAGCTGCTGTGGCTGCTGCTTTCAAACAATTTGAATATGCTCTGGCTACTGGGTCTAACTGTAAGTTACAGGAAGCAATAGCTTTGTTTTCCTTCATGTTCTTGTGTTAGAGTTTCTGCATCCTGGTTATGACTCATAGACGAATAAGCTGAAAGGTTTGGGGGCCCCAGGGCTGGAGTTCATTGCTAGGCTAATTTTAGTTGGCGATGAACTTGCTCATGATTATCTTCCCAGTGTTAAGCTCTGGCATTGAGATCCTTGCAAGCTCACACAGGGGACTTGGTGATCAGAGAAAAATGTGGAACCCAAGATCTACAATATCCTGCAAATCCTAGGAAACTCATTTGTTGTTTAGTCATCGGTCTGGGCGAGTTGTGGACAATCTCTCTTTTTTCAGGTGAAAAGGAAATGCCTTCTGCACTCCAACTGTGTTCTAGGTAGTAGACCACTTCCTTTGAGAATCGGAGATTTTCCTTGAGGTCTTAGCACCTTTCAAGCTAATTGTTGTGATAGATAACTCAAATCTATTTCTGAGTTCTCCTTTGTAGTGGAACATAGCAATAAGTTAGTTATCTACATAGCGAATGAGTGTAGAGTTCTTAGGAAAGATTGCCAAGTCCTGATGTAAAGCCTGTGAAAAATAAGATGGGGCTCCAGTGAATCTTTGTGGCATTACAGTCCAGGTATGGTGTTGGTTTTTCCTAAGTGAAGACAAATAAATATTGATTATCCTTGTCACCTGGAATACTAAAGAAAGCAGAACTAAGGTCCACTGCTGTGAACCATTTTGAGCTTGTAGGTACATTAGATAACAAGGTCTTGGGATTTGGAATGGAAGCTTGGCATCATAATTTTATTAATTGCATGCAGACCCTGGACAGATCTCCAGCCTCATCCATTTGGTTTTCTGATGAGCAAGATCAGAGTGTTACAGAGACTACTGCATGGAATTGTAAGTTCTTCCTTAATTAAGTCTGTATTTGATGAGAGCCCTAGGATAGCTTCTGGTTTAGGCAGGAGTTTGGAATGTTCTGTTTGGATTTTTTATTGATTCAGTGCTCTAAATTTTGCCTGTGTCACTTGAGGAAGAAGCATACAGGCATTCAGGCACTTCTGAGAGTTAAGGGTTTTCATACTTTAGAGTCTCAGTTGCATCCGTTCCCACTTGCAGAGAGTAGGACACCTCAGGTTCAGGGGGATCAGAAAATTCTAAGATCGTTGTACCTTCTGAGTTAAATTTTATATAACTGTTCATTTTTAGAAAGCAAACCTCATCCTAACAGGCTTAGGGGGGCCATGTCACTCAGAAGGAAAGTATGGTTTCCCAAAAATGTCATCTGGTTCAGTTCAGGTTAGACACAAATACCCTTTGCACTTGGTTAGAAACCCCCAGTATGGAAATATTCTCTTTACTCCAAGGGAGTTGCTGTTTTATGAAAGGAAGTTTTAATAGCGATAAAGTGGCAATGGTAAACCCCAATACTATGCAGTATTCTCCACTGTTTATCTTAGGTTCCGTTTGCTCATTTGGAAGAATCCTGGGGAGCACCTTACAGGAGGACCCCTCAGAGCCCCATCAGTGTTTATTATTACTTCAGTAATCAAAGTTTTTGAATTCCCCCAATAGAAAAGCAGTCTGGATTAATAAATGGAGGTCTATGAAGCAATGGGTTCAGGGGGGCAATGCATTCAGGGGACATCTGCAGGAGGCATTGCTTTTTTCAGTGCCCAGCTCTCTACAGTGAAGGCAGACACTTCAGAGCAGAGTATTCCTGAATGGGGGATCTCTAGGTTCTGGCTTGCAATGTGTTCGTGAAGGTCCCCTTGGCCCTTGGAGCTGTTATAACTTCAGGGCCATAAATTGGTTGGCTTTTTGAATTTTATCTTTCTCCAAGGTTTTTTCAAAATGCTTAGCTAGGTCTATTAATTCAGCAAGAAAGGTAGCTTTCCAGCCCAGCTTGTGTCTCCTAACTAGGCTACTTGGTTCAGCCAGAGCTTCCTAATGAATAAGAAAGTAAGGGTGTTTTCTGAACTTGCATTTAATAAAGAATGTTTCACACACAGGGTTTCCAATTCTTGTCTTATAATCTGAGACTGCTTCATTCTTTTCTTGTTTGTTTGCAAGACTGATAGACTAGTCAGTCTCTCTGGGAAATGCCTTATCCATGCTTTCAAGTAGGTCTTCAGCTATTTTTCTAGTGCCTTCTGGGCCATCTGTGGCAAACCACAGTTTGTATGTAGGTCTTTGTCATCAGTCTCAGGATCTTACCATTTGGCTTCAGTCATCCGTTTTGGGACATCCTGATTCATTTAAATAACCTGGCAGAGGTCCAGGAGCCCCCTATGGTAGGCTCTAGTTAGACTTCTATATTCCTCATTAAAATTTTGAGGGTTCTTTTGAGGGTCTGAAGAACTTTGATGATGGCCTGGATTCAGCCTTTGACCAGGAGAAAAGATGGTTACATCTGGTATTCCAGGCTTAGCAAAGGGCCTCACTTTAAAAATTAACTGAGGGGACGTCCCTGGTGGCTCAGCAGCAAAGAATCCACCTGCCAACACAGGAGACACAGGTTTGATCCTTGATCTGGAAAGATCCCACGTGAGCTGGAACAACTAACCCCATGCTCCAGGACTACGGAGCCTGTGCTCTAGAGCCCGAGACGTGCAGCCACTGAAGTGCGCGTGCCCTGGACCCTGTGTTCCACACAAGAGAAACTACCGCAATGAGAAGTCCATGCACCGCAACTAGAGAGTAGCCCCTGCAACTAGGGAAAGGCCCATGCAGCAGCAGAGACCCAGCACAGCCAAAAATAAATAGTTATTAAAAAAAAAAAAAAAAAAGGCCACTGAGGGACTTCCCTGGTGTCCAGTGGTTAAGACTCCATGCTCCCAATGCAGGGGGCCTGAGTTCAAACCTTGGTCAGGAAACTAGATCCTCCATGCCACAACTAAAGATCCGATGTGCCGCAGCCAAGACCTGGTGCCGCCACATAAATATATGCATGCGCGCTCAGTTATGTCTCACTCTTTGCGACCCCATGAACCGCAACCTGCCCTGCTCCTCTGTCCATGGAATTTTCCAGCCAAGAATCCTGGAATGGGTTGCCATGCCCTCCTCCAGGGGATCTTCCCAACCCAGGAATCAAGCCCACATCTCCTGTTGGGCAGGCAGATTCTTTACCACTGGGCCACCTGGGAAGCCCAAAAGAAAGACAGACACGGCCCTTGCTTCCAAGGAGGCTATAGACTACTAGGCTATATTCTAATCCTGGACCGGTTCCCTGCAAGGCATTGATGCTGATGTTGTTTAGTCTCTAAATTGTGTCTGAGTCTTTTTGCGACCCCATGGATGGTAGCCCACAAGACTCTGCTCTCCATGGGATTTCCCAGGCAAGAATACTGAAGTGGGTTGCCATTTTCATTCTCCGGGAATCTTCCGGACCATCTCCTGTGTTGGCAGGTGGATTTTTTACCACTGAGCCACCAGGGAAGCTGCCTAATAAATAAATACATTTAGAAAATAGAAGGCAACTGAGTAAAGGGATTAGTAGGTTCAGGAAATTTAGGGAGGGGAGGGATACCAGAAAGAACAGTAGAGTCAAGTCAGGCAGTATGCATTTCTTTTTTGAGTCACCACCAACTTGTTGCTTAAAGTTTTCAACTGCAGTCTTGTAAAGAACCTTTTAAAGAGGTAATTTTGATTCCTTTCATTTCTAAGAAGCTTCTAAATACCAGTGAAAAAAAATGAACCACACTGTTCTGGGAGAGATTTGGAGCTCTTTTTTCTCTGGAGCACCTTGTAAAGATATGCTTATCTATGTTAAAAATTTCCTGCTATAGCCACTGTAATTCAAGGTTGTCTTTGATAAGATAATACAAGGCCCATAATTGTATACATATAGTTAGCCAGGACCACATGTGGAGGTCCCAGATTTTTGAGACGCAAGGAAAATTTTCTTTCTTTCTCTCTCTCTCTTTTCTTCCTTTATGTTTTGTCCATGACACGTGGCATGCAGAGTCTTAGTTCTCCAACCAGGGATCAAACTTGTGCCCCCTGCAGTTGAAGCAAGGAGTCTTAACCACTGGATGACCAGGGAAGACTCCCCTAGTCCAGTTCCTTTTAAGTCAGCTGATCCCCAGGCCTAGCCCAGAGAAAGAAATCTTCAAATAAATTCAGAGAGTTCTTTCAGACACAAAAACTGCAAAGCTCAAATGGGAAAGTAACTTACCTACCACTTCCAGAAGTAGCAAGAAAGCAGTGAGCCCAATGGGCTCAGTGGGTAACTGCCTGGTTGTTTGCTCCTGGGGCAATTTGGCATCTCCTTTGGATCCCACCTCTGACACCAGAACAGTTAAAAGATAAACTGAGGCATACTAAATTTTTAGAGAATTTATTTGAGCAAAAATATATTCAAATAAGGCCGTGCCAAACTGGAAGCAGTTAGAAGTGCTCTGCTGATAGGAGCTGAAGAAAAGCTTTTATAGAGAAAAACTGGAAGCAAAGTAAGCAAAGTCTCGATTGGCTGTAATTTGAAATGTAGTTGGCTCTTTGTCCTTGGGTTCTGCTTTCATAACCTTGATGTATTCATAGGCTTAGATTTGGCTTTGCTTCCGTAGATGATGTGGGCTTCCCTCGTGGCTCAGCTGGTAAAGAATCCGCCTGCAATGTGGGGAGACCTGGGTTCGATCCCTGGGTTCGATCCCTGGGTTGGGAAGATCCCCTGGAGAAGGGAAAGGCTACCCACTCCAGTATTCTGGCCTGGAGAATTCCATGGGCTATATAGTCCACGGGGTCACAAAGAGTTGGATATGACTGAGTGAGTTTCACTTTCACTTCACTTTCCTTAGATGGTGTAGCGTTAGAGCCCCCTCAGTCTAATGGCCTCCCTGTTGAATTCATTTAACGCCATCATCTGTCCTCCTCTATCTCCCTACCCCAGTGTCGTCCCCTGCAACCCACTCTCCACTCAGCATTAGAATGATCTTTCTAAAGCAAATCTGGCGCAGTATCTCCCTTGCTTAAAGCCCCCCCACGGGCTTCCCATTGCCCTCAGAATCAGAATCCATTCCTTCACAGCCCATCTTACCCCTTATTCTGGTCTCTCACCACCAACACTCCAGGACCCCTCAAGGAGGAGGCTAGCGCCCTCTGCCTGGAGTGCTTTTCTCTCTCTGTCCTGATTCCAACTTCCTCATTCTTTAGGGCTTCCCAGGTGAAAGTGAAAGTGAAAGTGAAGTCACTCAGTCGTGTCTGACGCTTTGCGACCCCGTGGACTGTAGCCCACCAGGCTCCTCCATCCATGGGGTTCTCCAGGCAAGAATATTGGAGTGGGATGCCATTTCCTTCTCCAGGGGATCTTCCCAACCCAGGGATCGAACCCAGGTCTCCTGTATTGCAAGCAGACGCTTTAACCTCTGAGCCACCAGGGAAGCCCTGGGCTTCTCAGGTGACTCAGTGGTAAAGAATCCGCCTGCCAATTCAGGAGAGAGTTGTAGGTTTGAACCTTGTGTCTGGAAGATCCCTGGAGAAGGACCTGGCATCCCACTCCAGTATTCTTGCCTGGGAAATCCCATGGACAGGGGAGCCTGGCGGGCTACAGTCCATGGAGTAACAGAAGAGTTGGACATGGCTGAGTGACTAAGCAGGGCATTTCAAGGACCTCCCACATCTGGGATGATTTCCATGGGCCTGTGCGTGCTCAGTCGTGAGTCCTGTGCTCTTTTCGAGTCCTGAAATGTTAATTTGTCTTTTGTTCTCACTGCTATGGAAGAATTAGCAGGTCATTGATTTGAAAACTTGGGTTCACAGAAGCAAGGTGGCGGGATTGTTCCAGAGGGGAGGGATCTCAACTGTTGAAGAGAATCCTGGTGGGATTCCAGGGGAAGCAGGGAAGAAATCAGTTCATCATCAGTTCAGTTGCTCAGTTGTGTCCGACTCTCTGTGACCCCATGGACTGCAGCACACCAGGCCTCCCTGTCCATCACCAACTCCCGGAGTTCACTCAAACTCATGTCCATTGAGTCAGTGATGTCATCCAACCATCTCATCCTCTGTCGTCCCCTTCTCCTCCTGCCTTCAATCTTTCCCAGCCTCAGAGACTTTTCCAATGAGTCAGCTCTTCACATCAGGTGACCAAGGTATTAGAACTTCAGCTTCAGCATCAGTCTTTCCAATGAATATTCAGGACTGATCTCCTTCAGAGTGGCCTGGTTGGATCTCCTTGCAGTTCAAGGGACTCTCAAGAGCCTTCTCCAACACCACAGTTCAAAAGCATCAATTCTTTGGCCCTCAGCTTTCTTTATGGTCCAACTCTCACATCCATACCTGACTACCTGTTAACATCTCCTAGGTGTTGAGAGCAATGGGAGGGTCTCTGAGGACAGGGAAAGACTCACCTGAAAAGCAAGGGTAATAGAGAGATCTGAAGGCAAGGCAGGAGTGGGTAAGGGGAATGGAGGTGGAAAAGACGATTCTAGGCATCCCAGCATGTACAAAGGTTCTGTAGTAGAAGGGGACAGACTCATATAAGAGGGAAGTAGCATGGGTGAGGTATGGCTTGAGACACGGCCAGGCGCGCAGGGTCTTAAAGGCTTTGTTAAGGATTTTAGTCTTTTTCCTAAGAGCAAGAGTGTTAGGGGAAATACACTGACTGAAATTGCCCACCCAGACTAGGCACCATCTGCAAGAGTTATTTTACAACAGGAGGTCCTGGTAAGGAACTCCGAACTAGTAAGAAATAATAAGCCACCACCTACTGGAAGAATCCGGAAAAAGTCAAAAGGAGACTGCACGTGTCCTACCTCCTCCCAGAATCCGTCTCGCTGGCATCCGTCTTGGCTGAGCCACGTGTGCAACGTCAAGGACTCTGAGTCAGAATGCTTGGCCACACAGCAGAGCAGTTCTTCTGGGTTGCCTTACTCTCCTGCTCTCTGCCCAGGGACCCCTTCCCAATAAAGTCTCTTGCTTGGTCAGCACATGTATCTCCTTGGACAATCCATTTCCCAGTGGAAATGAGCCCCCTTTCAGACCCCCTTTGCTGCAACAAGAAAGTGAAAGTGAAGTCGCTGAGTTGTGTCCAACTCTTTGCGACCCCGTGGACTGTAGCCCACTGTCCTCTGTCCATGGGATTCTCCAGGCAAGAATACTGGAGTGAGTTGCCATTTCCTTCCCCAGGGGAATCTTCCTGACCCAGGGATCCAACCCTGGTCTCCCACATTGCAGGCAGACGCTTTAACCTCTGAGCCACCAGGGAAGCTCTCGCTGCAACAAGAGGAGGTTTTAAACATTCGCGGGGGGTCAGGGTGGGGCAGGGGTTGACATTATCAGATTTATATTTTGAAAAGACAACTGTGAAAATATATTGCAGGGAAAAAAAGAGTAGAGGCAGGAGGTAGATAGAAAGTCTTTGAATGGGACCGAGAGAACTGAGGAGCTGCCAGCAATACAGCAACACACATGGAAATGTAAAAAGGAGGCAGAGTCCACAGCCCCTGAGGATATTGAACGAAAACCAAGGAAGGACAGGGGGAGGAGAGGGAGGCTCCAGTGATGACACTGAAATTTTGGTTTGCAGGAAAAGAAAGGTGCTGGTATTATTCATTGAGCCCTGGGACATCAGGAGAAAAGCTGCCTGGGGCTGGGGAGGGGGCCAGGGAGGGGCAGATCAACTGGGGAGGCTGTGTCTGCAAGCACCAGAAGGCGGAGGCTGAACTGTAAGACTGTCTATTGTTTACAAAAGAAGCCCAGAGATTAGTTTCCTGAGTTTTCCCAGACTCTTCCCACCGTTCAGCTCCGCCCCTTCTTGCGGGCTGGTTTTTCAGTTCTATGTTTGTTGTCTCATGACTGACATTAGCTCCAAATATCATGTGCTCACACTAGCATTACAAGTAGGAAGTGAGGTTCAGGGGCTCTGTCTTTTTATCTGGAAGGCAAGATCTTCAAAAACTCCCCAGCAAATTTCCCATTGCCTCTCATGGGCCAGAACTGGCTGCCTGACCATCGCTGAACACAAAGGGAGCTAGGAAGATTTGTATTGGTGACAAAAAGTCTTCCATGACAAACTCCAATCAAGCTCCTTTGAAGCCTCTTCTCAGCTGTGCCCTGACTTTTGGACTTCTGTGTTCATCTCTGCATCGCTCAGTTTTAACAAGAATCTGTTGGGTTGGTCTCGCCAGAATCTTGACCTTACCCCCGAGTTTTCCACTTAGTAATTTTCCATCCACTGACCCCTACCCTGATCCTTGGCTATAAATCCCTACTTTTCTTTATTGTGTTTGAAGTTGACCCCTAATACAAACCCTGATTGTACTAGCTCCTTGGAAAAGTGCACCTGATGACCATCAACAAATGTAATGAATGGTTTTTCCTTTAACATCAATCATTTGGCAATATATATATATATATATATATATATATATATACACACACACACACATATATACATATATATGTATATATATATATTTCATTGGTAGTTTAGAGTAATCATAATTTATCCCCCAGGGCTGAGGACAGAGCCTGTATTCCTAAAATCAAGGGAGCCCATAAAGGAGCTGGGGGAGGGCTACTGGGGTCACAGTGAACTGGATGTGCACAGACAGTGTCAAGGTCAGCTATCATCTGTGCAGCTCACATCCATGCTTCTTTCTGGAAACAGCACTTCCACTTTTTCTTTTGAGATTGTGCTTCTCATACCCAAACTAAGTGGTTGGGTGTGGCTGATCTCATCCGCCACATGGTGGGGTTGGTGTGTGACCCAGGTGAGGTCGCTAGTACAGGATGCAAACTTGGGACATACGGATCTTCACATTTTATTCATTATTTATCTAAAATTCAAATGCAGCTGAATGTCTCATTTTTTAATTTTTTAATTGACATGTACACGCTGTTTCTGTATTATTTTTTGTCTGTGCTGGGTCTGCATGGCTGCATGAGGGCTTTCTCTCGTGGTGAACAGCAGGGTTGTTCTCTAGTTGCGGTGCCCAGGATTCCCATTGCGGGGGCGTCTCTTGTCGCAGAGCTTGGGCTCCGGGTGCACTGGCTCAGTAGCTGTGGCACACGGGCTTGGCTGCTTGGCTGCACATGGAACCCTGCTGCACAAGGGATCAAATCCACATCCCCAGCACTGACAGGAAGATTCTTATCCACTGCGCCATCAGGGAAGTCCTGAATGTCTCGTTTTTTTTTAACTTTTTATTTTATACTGGAGTAGCAACAGTTAGAACTGGACATGGAACAACAGACTGGTTCCAAATAGGAAAAGGAGTACGTCAAGGCTGTATATTGTCACCCTGCTTATTTAACTTCTATGCAGAGTACATCATGAGAAACGCTGGACTGGAAGAAACACAAGCTGGAATCAAGATTGCTGGGAGAAATATCAATAACCTCAGATATGCAGATGACACCACCCTTATGGCAGAAAGTGAAGAGGAACTAAAAGCCTCTTGATGAAAGTGAAAGAGGAGAGTGAAAAAGTTGGCTTAAAGCTCAACATTCAGAAAACGAAGATCATGGCATCTGGTCCCATCACCATGGGAAATAGATGGGGAAACAGTAGAAACAGTGTCAGACTTTATTTTTTGGGGCTCCAGAATCACTGCAGATGGTGACTGCAGCCATGAAATTAAAAGACACTTACTCCTTGGAAGAAAAGTTATGACCAACCTACATAGCATATTCAAAAGCAGAGACATTACTTTGCCGACTAAGGTCCGTCTAGTCAAGGCTATGGTTTTTCCTATGGTCATGTATGGATGTGAGAGTTGGACTGTGAAGAAGGCTGAGCACCGAAGAATTGATGCTTTTGAACTGTGGTGTTGGAGAAGACTCTTGAGGGTCCCTTGGACTGCAAGGAGATCCAACCAGTCCATTCTGAAGGAGATGAACCCTGGGATTTCTTTGGAAGGAATGATGCTAAGGCTGAAACTCCAGTACTTTGGCCACCTCATGCAAAGAGTTGACTCATTGGAAAAGACTCTGATGCTGGGAGGGTTTGGGGGCAGGGGGGCAGGAGGAGAAGGGGACGACAGAGGATGAGATGGCTGGATGGCATCACTGACTCGATGGACATGAGTCTGAGTGAACTCCGGGAGTTGGTGATGGACAGGGAGGCCTGGCGTGCTGCGATTCATGGGGTCACAAAGAGTCGGACACGACTAAGTGACTGAACTGAACTGAACTGATACCCAATTAACAATATTGTGATTATTTCAGGTGCACAGCAGAGCGACTCAGTCATACATACACATGTATCTATTCTCCTAACTCCCCTCCCATCCAGGCGGCCACATAACATTGAGCAGAGTTCCCTTGCTATACAGTAAGTCCCTGTTGGTTATCCATTTTAAATATAGCAGTGTGTACATTGTCCGTCCCAAACTCCCTAACTATCCATTCCCCCCATCCTTACCCCCAGCAACCATAAGTTCCTTCTGGAAGACTGTGAGTCTGTTTCTGTCTTATAAATAAGTTCATTTGTATCATTTCTTTTTAGACTCTGCATAGAAGAGATATCCTATGATATTACCCTTTCTCTGTCTGACTTACTCCACTCAGTATGACAATCTCTAGGTCCATCCATGGTGCTGAAAATGTTATTTGATTCTTCTTATGGCTGAGCAATATTCCACTGTATATATATACCAGATCTTTATACTCATATTTTTATTCACTAAATCTGGCAACTCCAGATCCAGGCCTACCAATAGGACACAGACATTGGTTTGGAATAGACCGTGAGTCCTAAGCCAGGCTGATGAGAGTCCCCCTTCAAGCATTTGATGGAGCACTCAGAGAGGAGGCTTTTAAAATTGTACTGGGTTGCAAAGCTAGCAGAACATAACTTCAGCTGCAAGAGTGAACTTCAGACCTAGATCTGGCCTGTGCAGAGATTCCTTCTCCAAATTACAATGATTGGGTGTAACTAGGCACAAACCCAAGCAGAGTCAACGAGACGCAAGCCTGGAGCTGATGATGGAATTATCAAGATAGAGAAATCTCTGTCTGTCTGCTGGAGATGCTGAGCTGGAAGCATGGAAGGCTGTTGGTGCTGGTGATTATCTCACCCCCATGTGACGGAGGGTAAGCATCGACGTTAAGTCAGCAGAGGGGATTCCCTGGCAGTCCAGAGGTTCGGACTCTGCATTTCTCCGCAGAGGGACTGTGTTCAATCTCTGGTCAAGGACGGAAGATCCCACCAGTGAAGTCAGCAGAGAAAAAAGATGAAGCAAGAGATGGGAAAACAGATACTGAGACCTGTCAATATCATTGAACTTTTAATATCAATCAGCCAGGCCTCAAGCCATTCTTCCTCTGGACTCTTCAGTTAACTGAGCCATTAACTTTGGTTTATGGCTTAAATTAACGTGACCTGGAGGTCTGTGACTTGCCACCAAGGGAATGCTGATTAGGGGAAGGTCCCTGGTTCAATTTTGGACATGCTGAGTTGCCTCTGATGTCGAGTATCTGGGTGCACATGTGAATCTGAGCTAGAGGTTTAAATTAGTAAGTCTACTTTGCATAGATGGCAATTGAATTCCCCATGCCTAAAACCAAGCCTGGCATAAGGTAGGCATTCAGTGAATATTTGATGAATATGTGAATGAATGAATATAGCAATCATTAATTCTTAGTATCTCTTCAAAACAAGAAGTGCTGATCAGTCCAGGTAGTTGGGATAAATAGAGTGAATACTGCTGAAGAAAATGATAGTGAACAGGAAGACCAGATTGAATAACTTTCCCAGATGGGAGAGGTTTTAAAACTTGAAAATATATGTTTTTAGTTAGTAAAATTAGAAGTAAAAATATCCAGATAGTAGGATTTCAGAAAGAGAAATATAAAGTTGGAGAAAAAAAATATTTGAAGAGATAAAGAAAGTAAATTTACAGAATATAAGAAAAGATCAAAAGAATTCCGTTTGCAACCAGGATATAGAAATTTTCAGCAGGCCAATGCTCCCACTGCAGAAATTAGAAGAAAAACAAAACAAAACAAAAACAAGAAAATTGCAAGAATCATGTTTTTGAAATCAGCAGTTATGAACGCAAAGCTATGAATGAATGAGATAAAGATGCCAGACATGAACCTTCATTCCTAATTTGGCTGAGAGTCACAGGTCAAATATTTCTCTCTGGAGGGATTTGCCAATTCTGGGCACAAAAGCTTAGCTCAGGCAAAGGAACACTTCTAGGAGGAAGAGAAGCCAGCAGAGCTTTTGGTGGTCATGAGGAACTGGAGATTCCTGGAAGTCCTAAACTTGGGAGTGAAGTCTTCAGCAGTCTCATATGTTTAGGAGACCATGAGACTCCTAAATTAGAGAAAGAGGGACTGCCTGAAACAAAGGGCACTTGCTATGTTGTAAAGATGCGTGGGGCGGGAGAGGGGAGTTGTTGTTGTTGGAAGTGGAAGAGTTAAAGCTCAAAACTTCCAAATGACAGAATAAAACGTCCCACAGCCCAAAGACCAAGACAGAGACCATCCAGGGTCTCATTCAAAAGCCCCAGAATGGAAAATTCCCTGGTGGTCCAATGGTTAACAATCTACCTTACAACGCAGAGGATGCTGCTCAGGGAATTAGATCCCACATGTTGTGGGGCAACTAACTCGGTGTGGGCAACTAGATAACCCACTCGCTGCAACTAAGACCCAACACAGTCAAATAAGTAGTTTTTTAAGTTTAATTAAGTCTTTAAAAATAAAAATAATGAACAGAAACGAAAGCCCAGAATGCCCATGCCTAAGAAATGACGACGAAACAAAAGTAGATAGAATATTCATAAAACTGAAATGTATCCCCAATTCAGTTAATCCTTAACTAACTAAATGTGAGCAGTCTTGGTGCAGGAGCCCCGCAGGGTGAATGCAGAACATCCTCTAGCGGAGGATAAGATCATCTGTATCAAAGTTCATGGTCCTTTGGGGAGTTGCTAGTCTGTGCTAACAGCAAATAGAAAGCTGAGCAAGCTGAGAAACAAGCAGCTCTTCTTAGATGTGTAAGAGAAGTGAGGTCACAGCAAGTGACGGAAGGTCACAGAGGGCCAGGGACCTGTGACAGTGAGGTCACAGAAGTGAGGGCAGCAAAATGACACGCCCCAAGGTGGAGAGACAGGCGAATACAGAGCAGAAACCCACGAGCTGAAGCCCTACCCACGCCAGGCGAGGAAACCTGAAGTGCAGCTGATGAATCGCTGGCAGTTCAGGGTGGAAGGCCATGGCATCACCGACTCAATGGACATGAGTTTGAGCAAGCTCCGGGAGTTGGTGATGGACAGGGAAGCCTGGCGAAGAGTCAGACATGACTGAGCGACTGAACTGAACGGGAATATTAGAAAAAGGAGAAAGAGTGAAAGGAGCAGAAGAAATACTGGAAACAGCGATGACTTTCCCCAACTGAGTGACAGATTCCAAAGCAGCAGACTTGCCATTTTTAAGACATGTTTAAAGAAGTTCTTCAGAGAAAAGGGAAATAATATAGGTCAGAAAGTTGGATCTACATACAGAAAGGAAGAGTATGGAAGAAAGAATAATGAAGGTAAAATTAAAACTTTCATTTTTCTTATTCTTAATTGATCTAACAGATAACAGTTTGCTCAAATTAATAGTGTATACACACACACAGACATAATATATGTTTATATATACGTGACATGAATGACAATGAAGGAACAGGAGAGCAGTTATGATTATTCTGATATTATAGGAAACTGGTTACTGAGACTTCCTGGTGGTCCAACAGTTAAGACTCCAGGCTCCTAAGGCAGGGGGCCTGGGTTCCGATCCTTAGGGAACTAGATACCACATGCTTCAGTGAAGATTGGAGATCCTGAATGCTACAACTAAGACCTGGCACAGCCAAATAAAAAAAAAATACTAAAAAAAAGAAAAAAAAGAAAAACTCATTACCCTTGAGGTTGTACAGTGTTATTAGAAAGTGGACCCGGACTTCTGGTGGTGCAGTGGATAAGAATCTGACTGTTAATGCAGGGGCCATGGGTTCAATCCTTGGTCCAGGAAGAGTCCGCACACCATGGAGCAACTAAGTCCGTTTGCCACAACTACTGAGCCCGAATGCTGCAACTACTGCAGCCCTTGCAACTTGAGCCTGTGCCCCTCAGCAAGAGAAGCCACTGCAATGAGAAGCCAGCGCGCTGCAACGAAGACTAGGCCCTCTCACCGCAACTAGAGAAAGCCCGCACCCAGCAACCAAGACCCAGTGCAACTAGGAACAAAGCTAACTAGATGAAATTTTTAAAAAAGAAAATGGACCTGGATTAGTTGTAAATGGATATTGCAAACTCTAGGGCAACCACTAAAAAACTAAAGAAAAAAAAGACTTTTCTTTATGCTGGGACAGGAGAGAAATTGGAATCATAAAACGCTCAGTTAAAAATCATGAAAGGTAAGAGAAGAATGGAATATAAAAACAGGAATAAAGAAGAAGGGCAATAAGGAGGAAACAGTAGCAAATATGGTACATATGAATACAACTGTGCCAGTAACCGCTTTTGCATGTCAGTGGTCTAAAGGAACTAAGCAAAGGACAGACACTGAGAGCGGCTCACACCACCGCTGAGGGAAATGCACATAGAAACTACAGTGAGACACCACCTCACATCCATTAGGGCGGCTGCTAACAAACAAGCAGACAAAAAAGGAAATAAGTGTTGACGAGGACATGGAGAAATGGAACCTTTGTGTGCTATTGATAAAAATGTAAACGGTACGTCTGCTGTGGAAAATAGCATAGCATTTCCTCAAAAAATTAAAATAAATTTCCTCAAAAAGTTAAATATAGAATTACCATATGACCCAGCAATTTCATTTCTGGCTATACACCCAAAAGAATTGAAAGCAGGGTCTTGAAGAGAGATTTGCACACCTATGTTCACAGTAGCATTATTTACAATATGTGGAAGCAATACAAGTGTCTATGGACAGAAGAATGGGGTGTATACATACAAGGGAATATTATTCAGTCTTTAAAAAAATTCTGATTGATGTGTAATTGACATATAACCTTATGTTAGTTTCTGGTATAATGATTCAATGTTTGTGTACATTGAGAAATCATCACCGCAATGTCTAGTTAGCATCTTTTTAGTCTTTAAAAGGAAGGAAACACTGACATATACCACATGGTTGAGCCTTGAAGATCTTATGCTAAGTAAAATAAGTCAGTCACAAAGGGCAAATACTATTAATATCTGATTCCCTTCTGTTCATATGAGAGTAGAAGGGCTAGTATTTGGGGTAGTCAACTTCATAGAGACAAAAAGTAAAAGTAAGATGGTGGTTGCTAGGGGCTGGGCAGAAGAGAAAATAAGGGGATTTTGTTTAATACATACAGGGATTCCCTTTTATCAGGTGAAAAGATTTATGGAGATGAATGGTGCTGATGGTTGTATAACATTATGAATATATTTAATACCACTGAACCATAAACATAAAATGGTTAACATGATAAGCTTTATGTGTATTTTACTACAATAAAATAATTGGGGGGAAAAGATCTATGAGAGGAAAACCGCACAACCTGATGAAAGAAATCAAAGAGCTAAATAAATGGAGAGATATTCCATGTTCATGGACAGGAAGACTCAGCACTATAAAACTGCAGTAATCAAGACAGTGTATTATTGATGAAGGAGTAGACAAATAGATCAGCAGATCAGAACAGAGAGCATATAAACAGACCCACAGAAATATGGTCAATTCATCTTTGATAAAGGGGCAAAGGCAATACAATGGATGGAAGATTGTCTCTTCAATAAATAGAACAACTATTTGACATCCACAAACAAAACAAGAAAGACACAAACCTTACGCCCCTCACAAAAATTAACTCAAAATGGATCACTGACCTCAATGTAAAATACAAAGCTATAAAACTCCAAGCAGATAACATAAGAGAAGATCTAGATGGCCTTAGGTTTCTAAATGACTTTAGATATGACCCCAAGGGCACGATCCATGAGGAAAAAATTGAACTCCTGGACATAATTCAAATTAAAAATTTCTTCTAAGTAAAAGACACTGCTTGGGACTTTCCTAGTAGTCCAGTGGCTTAGATTCCGTGCTCCCAGTGTGGAAGGTAGGCAGAGACTTCTCTGACTAGGCTCCACCCTGCGCCCCCTGCAGAAGTGCAGAGTATTAACCACTGGACCACCAGGGAGGTACCATCACTTATTTTCTCAGGGAAGAGAATATTTCCCAAGAGTCCTCCAGCAGCCTACCCTTTATGTTCTCACTGGCTAAACCCAAGTCACAACCCACAAATCAATCACTGCAGTAGATGGGATTCCAGAGCTTTGTTGTTGATGTTCGGTCGCTAAGTTGTATCTGACTTTGTGACGCCGTGGACTGCAGCACACCAGGCTCCCCTGTCCTTCACTATCTCCCAGAGCTTGCTCAAATTCATGTCCACTGAGTTGGTGATTCCAGGGCTTGGGTTAAACCAATTATGATTCATGCCCTGCAGCTGAGTGAGGGGCTCTCCTTCCCTTAGCTTCTTGCTACCCAGCCAAACTTGGATTCTGTTAGCAAAGAAGAGGAACACAGCTATTTGTTAGGTGATAATACATGCCGTATCCTCCTTTTATAATAATGTCATCCCAAATGTTCTCTGTAAATATATTCATACGTCACTCTCAAAAAGGTCGTTCAACTGGGGTGACCCCATCCCCAAGCATCAAGAGTGGACAGTAAGCCACAAGTGTGGTCCAAGGATGAGTATTTGACCTATTCTCACTGATAACAAGCATCCTCTGAACTTTCCTGGAACTTTCAGGACAAGCTGCATTCACTCCCCATTGAGCTTGCTAAACTACCAGGTTATAAAGCTGAAGTCGCTACGGTGTTCATCTCTGCCACGTAGTAGATTCTCCCTGAAAAGGAAGCCAATACAGAGGACAGAGTCTGGAGATGGAGAGAAAAGGCACTCCCTAGAACGCATGCACTCCTGAATCCAGCTGTGCCTGAAGTCAGTGTTGCTCAGGACTTCACCAACCCAGTGAAAAAGAGAAAATCAGTTTCTATCATGTACAACTGGAGAGTCCTAAATAAACAGAAGACAAGCAGGGGCCAGGTCATAAAAGGCCTGAATGTGAGGCTAATATTCATTGGAAGGACTGATGGTGAAGCTCCAATACTTTGACCACCTGATGCAAACAAATCAACTCATGAAAAAGACCCTGATGCTGGGAAAGTTTGAGGGCAGAAGAAGAAGGGCACGACAGAGGATGAGATGGTTGGATGGCTTCATCGACTCAATGGACACGAGTCTGAGCAAACTCTGGGAGATAGTAAAGGACAAGGATGCCTGGCGTGCTGCAATGGGGGTCACAAAGAGTCAGACACAACTTAGCGACTGAACAACAACGGGGAAACATGGATGAGTTTTAAGTAAGGGAAAGACATGACCAGATATGTGAGACGTGGTCCCTGCTGTAAAAACTGCGGAGTCTCTCCCTCTGCCAAAGTCAGATCTGCCACGTTATCCTGTTTAAATCAGGAAAGTAAAAATGTCAGTTGCTCTGTCGTGTCTGACTCTTTATGACCCCATGAACTGTCCAGACTCCTCTGTCCATGGGATTTCCCAGGCAAGAATACTGTAGTGGGTTGCCATTTTCTTCTCCAGGAGATCTTCCCAACCCAGGGGTCGAACCTAGGTCTTCCTTACTGCAGGCAGATTCTTTACCGTCTGAGCCAAATCAGGAAGAGGTACCAAATCCCCCAACCGCACCCCTATCGACTTTATCAGAAGAAGACTCTAAATCAAAAGAATTTTATGAAAACCACTCCCTGAGTCATAAACCAAGTAGCCTTTGAAAGTGGGTATGGATTGGGACTTCTCTGGTGGTTGGGATTCTGAGCTTCCAGTGCAGGGGGCACAGGTTCAATCCCTGGTCGGGGAACTCAGATCCTGCATGCTGTGCAGTGTGGCCATAAACAAACAAAAGGAAGTGGATGTGGATTAACGATGTCCCCAAGGCCCAGGCAGTGCAGGAAGGAACACTTTCTGAGAAGAGAGCTAGCCATGCAAATGGGGAAAACATCTTTTTAGACATTTATCTTTACTGCCTCTAGAAACTTTTTTTTGGTGGGGGGAGGGCTTTGAAAGATGTATTTACTTAGGAAGAAATCTAATAAGGGAGCCAACAGGCCCTGCGGCTTTCACTCTTCCAACTGAGCTACAATTGGTGGGTCCACTGAGGCATCCTTGCTCTGGGTCCTGGAAGCCGTTCATCGCCTGGGCTGGGCTGGCAGGAAGCAACCATCAGTGCCCTTCTGGCTGAAGTCCAGGACCCTGCTCTCTTTAGACCACAGGATACAGGAAGGAACCCAGAAGCAAAACCTTCTCCTGTGGAAAAGGAGTGGAGCCTTCCTTAGGAAGAGAGCAGTCATCTTACTGAGACACTAGGAAGGAAGTTCATGTACGCATGCTGGGCGTACCTAGGATGGGGATGCCAGGTCAGAAGAGATGAATGACATAGAGATGGAGACAGTCATATAATGCTTTTTTGTGTGAGACAAGGGGATGTTCAAGTGTGCCAGAATTGTAATCTCTGCTGCTGCTTCTAAGTTGCTCAGTCGTGTCTGACTGTGCGCCCCATAGACAGCAGCCCACCCGGCTCCTCTGTCCCTGGGATTCTCCAGGCAAGAATACTGGAATGGGTTGCCATTTCCTTCTCCAAGGCATACATGCATGCTAAGTTGCTTCAGTTGTGTTCAACTCTGTGCGACCCTACGGACAGCAGCCCACCAGGTTCCCCTGACCACGGGATTCTCTAGGTAAGAATACTGGAGTGGGTTGCCAGTTCCTTCTCCATTGTAATCTCTGCTCCTCTTATAATGTAAATTCCTTCAGAAAATGCCCTAATTCTGTGTTTTGCAAACTTTTTTAGACTGCATAGGTGTCCTCTACAGGGCTTATTACACATCCAGATTTCTGGGATCCTGCTAAAGATTCTTTCTGAGTAAAAAACGTGGGTAGCTGTTGTTTATACCCGGTCAGCATCCTTCACCCCTTCCTTTGGTATCTTTGGGGAAGCAAAGTAAAGGACAAATGTGTAAGCACTTATTCACTAGCTTCCATCCCTGTAGGTCAGTCATGGCTCCAGGGGCATCCGTTCCACCCACTTCTAGGGTGTGCAAGTGTTAGTGCTGAATAGGGCTCCAAGTATCCCACACTAAGGGGTCAGAGAAGCCCCAGAGCAAGCGGTGAGAGGTGCAAAGTGTGGGCAGGGTGCAGCCAGGCTGCTTCTGCGTGAAGGGAAGTTGGCAACAGTGACTGGAAAAGAGGTGTAACTGATAAGATGTGAAGTCTTGTGCCAGAGTTTCCTGTGTGGTCCATATTCTGAACTCTCAGATCTGTTCAGGCCCTCTATTAAGTCCAATCCATTATGGGGATACACAGAAGAAGCTATAGTAATTGTCCTCTGCGGGGGGGCACTCCGCAGAAAGAGAGAGGCAGTGGAACTTCCCTCAGCAAAGCCCAGGGGTCCTGAAGAGTGGTGAGCCTGGTGTCCACCAACCCAGCCCCTCGGCGAGCCAGACAGACCAAACACGGGTTCCCTCTAAGCAGTTTTACTTTATTGCCACAAACTCTTGGTTTATATAGGCAAGCGGGGGGGGGGGGGGGCGGTTTGTGAGGGACCTTCCATAGTTGCACCAATCACGTTAAAGGTCAAATCATCATGTGCCATAGTTGCACCAATCTTGTTAAAGGTCAAATCATCATGTGCCTTCATTATAACAGGAGTCTATGGTGATCACGCGCTGTCCACATGCACGGAAATCAAGAGAGCCAATCAAAAACTGTAACAGACCACGCCCTATCTCTTCCGCCAGGTGCCATCTTAGTTTCCCACTGCAAAGCTAACCTATCTTTTTTAAGGTTTCCCATTTAGGGCCCCACAGTCCTCCTGGTTTATCGCCATTCTTTTTTTAAAATTTATGTATCTATTTCTTTTTGGCTGTGCTGGGTCTTTGTCGCTGTGTGTGGGCTTTCTCTCCTTGCGGTAAGCAGGCTTCAGACCGTGGTAGCTTCTCTTGTTTCAGAGCACGTGCTCTAGAGCACAGGCCCAGTAGTTGTGGCACACAGGCTTAGTTGCTCCACAGTATGTGGAATCTTCCTGGACCAGGGATCGACCCCATGACCCCTAAATTGGCAGGCGGATTCTAGACCTCTAGACTACCAGGAAAGTCCCATCTATCCCTGTTCTTGATTTCTTTCACCTATACCCAGCATTGGTATAGAATTGATGCTTTTGAACTGTGGTGTTAGAAAAGACTCTTGAGAGTCCCTTGGACTGCAAGGAGATCCAACCAGTCCATCCCAAAGGAAATCAGTCCTGAATATTCACTGGAAGGATTGATGTTGAAGCTGAAGCCCCAATACTTTGGCTACCTGATGTGAAGAACTGACTCATTGGAAAAGACGCTGGTGCTGGGAAAGATTGAAGGCAGGAGGAGAAGGGGAGACAGAGGATGCGATGGTTGGATGGCATCACTGACTCAATGGACATGAGTTTGAGGAAGCTCCGGGAGTTGGTGATAGACAGGGAAGCCTGGCATGCTGCAGTCCATGGGGTCACAGAGAGTCGGACATGACTGAGCGACTGAACTGAACACCCAGCATTGTGCTCACCTGGCAGTGACCCTAGGGTAGAGAAAACACTGTCATTAAGGGGTAGCTCTAGTGGGGATTTGAACCCACGCAGTTTGTCTCCAGAGCAGGGGCTTTTAACCACTACCGTGCCTGTAGCACAATGTTGAGGAAAGCGTCAAGGTAGGTGGCATCCAGTTTCAGTGATTAAAAAAATCTACCATAACTGCTTAGGGATGTTGACTACGAACGAGGAAGCTGGTAGACACACCACCAAAAGCAAAAGTGACCAAAGGAAAATAGATTCATTGGCCCACATCAAAATTTGAAACCTTCTTGCTGCAAATTAAGAGAGTAAAAAGACACCCCCACAGACGAGAAAATATTTACAAATTGTGCACCAGAGAAAGGTCTAGTTTCCAGAATATATAATGAACCCTTACAACTCAAACGTACAAAGACTAATAACCTAATTTTAAAATGAGCAAAGGATTTGAGTAGAAATTTTTCCAAAGAAAGTATACAGCTGGTGAATGGGCCCACGAAAAAATGTTTAACAGCATTAGTCATTTAGGGAAATGAAAATCAAAACTATGATACGCCACTGTGTGCCCACTGCTGCTGCTGCTGCTGCTGCTGCTGCTGCTGCTAAGTCGCTTCAGTCGTGTCCGACTCTGTGCAACCCCATAGACGGCAGCCCACCAGGCTCCCCCGTCCCTGGGATTCTCCAGGCAAGAACACTGGAGTGGGTTGCCATTTCCTTCTCCAATGCATGAAAATGAAAAGTGAAAGTGAAGTCGCTCAGTCGTGTCTGACTCTTAGCGACCCCATGGACTGCAGCCCACCAGGCTCCTCTGTCCATGGGGATTTTCCAGGCAAGAGTACTGGAGTAGGGTGCCATCGCCTTCTCCAGGAGAGCTGTAATAGAAAAGATGGACAATAACAAGTGTTGGCAAGGATGTGGAGAAACTGGATCCCTCTTATGATGCTGGTAGGAATGTACCTCAGAGCAGCTGGAGCAAACAGTCTGGCAGCTCCTCTATCAGTTAGACATAAAATTACCATATCACTCAGCAATTCCACTCCTAGGCAGACACCCAAAACAACTGAAAACAGATGTGCAAACAAAGACTCGTACACAAATGCTCACAGCAGCACTATTCACAGCAGCCCAAGGTGGAAACACCCAAGTGTCCACCACTGATAAACAGACAAGTAAAATGTGGTCTATACATACAACTGAATTTTTCCCAGCAATAAAAAACAATGAATACCAATACATGTTACAAGAAGGATGAACCTGGGAAACATCATGTTAATTAAGAAAAAAACAGTCACAAAAGGCTGTACTGTCAGATTCCATTTATATGAAATATCCAAAATACATAAATTGACAGAGACAGAAAGTAGATTAGTGGTTGCTGTGGGATGGGAGGGGAGCAATAGGGAGTGACTGCTGATGAGTCTGGAACTTCTTTTATGAGGAGGGACAAAAATGTTCTCAACTTAGATTTTTGTGATGGTTGTACAACTCTGTGACTATACTAAAAAAAACATTGAACTGTACACTGTAAATGAGTGAATTGTATGGGATGTAAATTATATCTCAGTAAAGCAATTTGTGAAAATCTGAAAGTCCCATGTCCTAGGAAACCCCTCAATCATTCAGGAAAACCAAGATGGTCGTTCCCCCTAATGCCACTCTCAGCCATATAAAATTTTATTCAAAAAAAGAACAGGGAGCTTGGGGAGAAAAGGCAAGGTCTGGAGTATTAGTCAGCTTCTTGCTGTGGCAAGGCTGTGTAACGAACAACCCCAAAACGCAGTTGTTTAGAAGAGCAAACACTCATTTCTCGCTCACAGGTCTTTGGGTCACCTGTGCCTCTACCAGGCCAGCTGTGCTCAACTGGACTGGGTGTCTCCCGTCCTAAGACCCAGGCTGGAGAAGCAGCATTTCCCTGGGGCATGCTCTTCTCATGGTGGGTGGCACAGGCAGAAAAGGCTAAGGCATGCCACACACAAATGCAGGAATCCTCAGCTAGAATATAGATTATCTCTTGCCTGCTCACATTTCATTGGCCAAGGCAAGTCCCTCAGCCAAGCTCAAAGTCAGTGGGATGGGTAAATATTCACTGCCTAATGAGAGGCGCTAAAAAGTCTCCAGGCATAGGGGCTAGGCCTGTAATCTTATTATAGGGGGAGTGGAATAGTTGGAAATAAGCCAAACTACCACAGTTACTAGGCCAAATTCTTGTCATTCCTGCATTATGAGACATTTGTCTAATATCTGCTGCATTGGAAGTCCTTTTTCTTTAATAGAAGTGACTATATTTTAAATTCTGACTACAAAAGTAAATCAGACAATACAGAAAACTTTAAAATATAAAAACTATAATCCCATCATTCAGGCTTAACCAGTGTTAACAATGTGTATTTTTATACAATTTCTTATATATACATAATCACACTGATGTTTAAACATAATTATGACATACACTGTATCGCAATTGTCAGTTAAAATTTCATGAATACCTTTTTATATAAAAATGTAGATCGCCGTTATTTTTTTATCACTGCTATTTTTAATGTTCATGTGAATTTCATGGTACTTACATATTTTGAATGTTTGTATATTTCTTTACCAATAATTCTGCCATCATAACAGATTTATTTCCATTTCTCAGGTTTACCTCCAATCTGTATTAAAGTTACTCAGTGTTTTGCTTCAACATAATCATAGTATACGGACTTCCAGGTAGCGTTAGTGGTAAAGAACCTGCCTGCCAATGCAGATGTAAGAGACACTGGTTCAATCCCTGGGTCAGGAAGATCCCCTGGAGGAGGGCATGGCAACCCACTCCAGTATTCTTGCCTGGAGAATCCCATGGACAGAGGAGCCTGGCTGGCTATGGTCCATAGAGTCGCAAAAAGTCGGACACGACTGAAGCGAGACTTAGCATGCATGCATGTAATCGTAGTGTACAGGTGGTCCCCAGCTGACGATGGTTTGAGTGATGATGTTCAACTTTATGATGGTTGAAAACAATATGCATTCAGTAGAAACCACACTTTGAGTTTTGAATTTTGGTCTTTTCCCAGACTAGCAATATGCAGCCTCTGTCATGATGTTGGGCAGTGGCAGCCACCGCTCCCAGTCAGTCATGTGATCACAAGGGTAAAAAACTGATACACTTCCAACCATCCTGCACCCAGACGACCATTCTGTTTTTCACTTTCAGTACAGTATTCACTAAATTACATGAGATATTCAACACTTTGTTAGAAAATAGTTGTTATTGTTGTTCAGTCACTGTTGTGTCCAGCTCTTGCGACCCCATGGACGGTAGCCCACCAGGCTCCTCTGTCCATGGGATTTCCCAGGCAAGAATACTGGAATGGGTTGCCGTTTCCTTATCCAGGAAACCTTCTCCACCCAGGAATTGAACCTGCATCTCCTGCAAGGGTCCTGCATTGCAGGTGGATTCTTTACCTCTGAGCCACTGGGGAGGCTCTTGACATGGCCATAGGCCATGACAAAAACTGGTTAGAACCAGCTAGGTCCAAGATGGCAGACAAGTTAACTTCCAGTAGACCTTGAGCCTCAAATGACACACCCATCAGGACCAGGACAGTTCAGAGGCTAACCATAAAAGGCCAAAAAAGTGGGCGATGGCCCAGTCCCTGGCAATTTTCATCCCCTTCCTAAAATAGTCAGAATAATCCTCCCATTTCTTAGCCTATGAAATTATGCAGCCCATAAAAACTAAACATTGTATTGTATTTTGGGGCCTCTCGCCTTTTGAGATAGCCCACAGTCTTGTCCGTGGAGTGTGTTTCTCCCAAGGTCGTTCTTGCCTTTTGAGACAGACTGCATTCTGTCTATGGAATGTGTATCTCTCTAAAACAGTCCACTTCTTAATAAATCGCTTTGTCTCTCACTGAATTATTTCTGTGATGATACATGAGCAACCTGAGCTTCATTAAGTCCTGAGACCAGGTGTGTTATCTCAATTAAAAGACTCAGACTAAAAGACAATCTGAGTTGTACGATTTCAAACTTATGATAGGTTTATGGGAATAAACCTGTAAGTCAAGGAATATCTGTGTATGTTTGTGGGTTTGCACACTTAACATTATTCCATAAATGCTTTTCTATGTTGTTACAGTCTGGAAATTTGTTCTTTGTGGTGCTATCACACCATCAATTTAATTCCTGTTACTGGCTGTTTGTGATTTTTAGTATTTTACTATTATATTAATTTATTCCCAATATTCCTGTTGCATTCAATTGGCTATTTGTTTTTTTTAATATTTATGTATTTATTTGGCTGCATTAGGTCTTAGTTGTGGCACGGGGAACCTTCGTTGAGTCACGTGGGATCTGTGCCAGACTCTCTAGTTGTCCTTCGGCATGTGGGATCTTAGTTCCCTGACCAGGGATCAAAACCTGTGTGTCCCCTGCACTGCAAGGCGGATTCTTAACCCCCGGACCACCAGGAAGGCCCTGGCTGTTTTTCTGCCGCCTTTTCCACCATTGTTCCCCTCACATCAAGTGGAAGAGAGATGGCCATTGGCAGTTCTGACTGTTGAGTTCAGCAGCTGTGTAGTCAATCAGTGGGAGGTGTTGTATAAATACACTGCTATAGATGCGTATCGTTCATAGCCACTTCCCTGTCTAGTTACTAAGAACGGTCCTGAGTGGGCATGGCTTCCAGAAATTCTCTGAATGCGCACTAAGCAGATTCAGCTCACTTTGTGACACCAAAGTGCAGGATCAGAAGTCTTCTGCTGGTAGGAGTGTCTTCTACAGTGCCTGGCACCCAAGGCGCACGTGGGCAGTGGAGGAGAAGCAAGGTTTGAAGCGTACCCAGTCCCTGGTGGCTCAGACAGTAAAGAGACCGCCTGCAACGTGGGAGACCTGGGTTCGATCCCCGGGTTGGGAAGATCCCCTGAAGGAGGGCATAGCAACCCACTCTAGTATTTTTGCCAGGAGAATCCCCATGGACAGAGGTGCCTGGCGGGCTACAATGCATAGGGTTGCAAAGAGTCGGA
The DNA here is from genome assembly GCF_016772045.2 of Ovis aries. NCBI lineage: Eukaryota > Metazoa > Chordata > Mammalia > Artiodactyla > Bovidae > Ovis > Ovis aries. Next base: position 38,615,484 of record NC_056074.1, read on the forward strand.
CATGACTGAGTGACCAAGCACAGAAGCTAGTAGATGGGAAATGGTGGGAAATCTCCTGCTATGTGGGAAAAAGCCATCGACAAGGAGAGAATAAGGATGATGCACAGAAAAAGGCAGAGACCAGGAATTGAAAGATTGGACTGGTGGTGTTCACATCCTGCCTGTCTCCCTGCCCTTTGCATGATCGAGTGTTCAACCCTTCCCTGTATTCCATGAGCCAGTAGATCCCCCATTTTAGTTTCGGCTTATTTCCTGTTTTCCTGTTGCTAGGTGTTTATTGCCCCCGGGCTTTTCTTCTGTTGTGATGCGCAGGGGCCACTCTCCAGCTTCAGTGCTCAGGGTTCTCATTGCGGTAGCATCTCTCGTTGCTGAGCACAGGCTCTAGGGCGTGCAGCCTCAGTAGCTGCAGCTAAGGTTCAGCCGCTGCCGCTCCTGGGCTCTACAGCACAGGCTCTGTAGTTGCAGTGCTTGGGCTTAGTTCCCGGGCTAGGGATCAAACTCCTGCATTGGCAGGTGGATTCTTCTCCACTGAGCCACCAGGGAAGCCGCTCCCCGACGCCCCCACCCTGCCCTCTGCCCATTTTGTTTGAACAAGACCCTTGCAGTATAGACACCAAGCTGGTGCTAACACCACAGCTCCTGGGCCAGGGCTGGAACTAGAAAGATGGATGAGAAATGGACCTGCCCTCCGGCAACCCACAGACCAAGAGACTGGGAGATGCTGACAAGTGATTAGAGCACAAGTTTCACAATACAAGTGTTGGTGTGAGTACAGAATGCCACGTAAGTTAAAGTGCAGCCCCACACACCCACTCTTAGCCTTCAAACAGCCCTCTCTTCACGTAGAGCTCCAGCTGGCTTTTCCCACAGCAGCCCAGTTCTTGTCCCCTCTCATCACCAAGGCCCCAAATGCCAATAGTAAGAGCTGGATCAAAAGGAAATGCTTCTATTCAATGTCTTATAGTAACCTATCATGGAAAAGAATCTAAAAAAGTATATATGCAAATGGAATAATATAATTTGAAAAAGCTACATATATATATAAAAAACTGAATCGGGGCTTCCCAGGTGGCTCAGTGGTAAAAAATCCACCTGCAATGCAGGAGACTTCTGGGAGACACGGGTTTGACCCCTGGGTCAGGAAGATCCCCTGGAGGAGGGCATGGCAACCCACTCTAGTAATCTTGCCTGGAGAACTCCGGAGACAGAGGAGCCTAGCGGTCTACAGTCCGTGGGGTCACCAAAGAGTCGGACAGGACTTCGTGAGTAAACAACAACATAACTGAATCACTTTGCTGTGCACCCAAAGCTAACACAACATTGTGAATTAAGTAAACTTAAATCTTTTTAAAAAGTAAAAAAAAAAAAAAAAAAAAGGCAATGCTTCATCCCGGCGTGGGCCTCCAGCTCTGGGATGACGTGGGGAATGGCCTGGAACAGCCAACTACTGGGACAGAGGCCACTGTTTTCAGGCCTCTCCTCTCCAGTCTGACCTTCCCCTGCTCTAGGAATCTCACAATCCAAGGCCAAATTCATGAGTTGCAGACATACTTGCCTAGTAAATCTCTACCCTCTCTCCTCCACACAGGCCAACTCAGCAATTAAAGTCCCAATTCCTTCAAAAAGGACTCAGCACAGACTATGTGTCCGACAGATGGGGACTGGTAATAGCTTCATTTAAGCTGGTCCTGGAGTTTCCCCTCGGATGCTCTGCGCAGGGAGGGCTCCCTCAGCAGTAGGTATCATAGAAAAGAGCCCTGGTTTTGCAGTCAGAATCACTCTGTGACTTGCAAGCTGTTTGATCTCAAGTGACTTATTTCTCTTGGATTCAGTTTCTTTGTATGCATATATTGGAGCTAATAATATCTACCCTTTCATTCATTTAACAACTATTTAAAGTTCCCAGTAAGGTAGCGTGGTGCTGTAGTGGATAGAGCAAGGCCAGTGGATGGGTAGAATGGGCAGAACAGGAGTTCAGTCCTGCTGTTGCAACTGACTGGATTTCACTCAATAGAGCACAGGATGTAAGATGAACCATTATTTTAGGCAACCCTAAAAAAAAAAATGCTGCCAAGTTTTGACACAATGAGTTCTTATCTCTTGGAATTGTATAGTTATTTAAAGAGCTCTTTGAGACATTGTGACATAGATTTTTATTATGTATCACTCTTTATATGTATAAAAATGGAAAATGTAAGCAAAATAAATCTGTTGAGGTTGTCAAAGCCCTTGACCAAAGACCACCAGAAACACACCTGTAGTCAAAAAGAGTCAGGTTTATTTAAGAGCTTATCCTGAGAACACCCTGTGTGTGTGTCCTTAAATGTGGGCTTTTTCCCCTGGTTCTGTGGAGGAATTAGGGAAGTGGGGACAAGGTCTGGATTGAAGGCTATCAAGAAGCAGGGGCAATTCAGAGACTGGGTATCTTTACAATGCTTACCTAGGAGGCAGGAAGAGTCAAACAGGGCTAGATTTGTATCTTTGGTAAAGAAGCACCAATTGGGAATTCCCTGGTGGCCTAGAGGTTAGGATTCTGGGGGCCTGGGTTCAATCCCTAGTTGGGGAACATCCCACAAGCCATGTGGTGTGGCAAAAACAAACCTGGTTTAAACCAAACCAGAAAAAAAAAAAAACCCACCACCAATCACTCAGAGAAAGGCCAAGTCATTTTTGTGGTCACAAAGTGGCCGCATGTGAACATCTAAGCATGTCTCATTGTAAGCACTGATAAATAACAAAATTCAACTGAGTAAATGTGAATATTTAATTGGCTTTATCTAATGATTCAGCATCCCATCCAAGGAACAGAAAAGTGCTCCAAGGAACTGTACAAAAAGGAAGGTTTTTACAAAAGGAAGGAGCGGTGAGTGGGGAAGTTATTAGCAAAGAACTTTTCCAGTCTAGGTTATCTTCTTTTCAGGGGAAAGGGGACAGAAGGGGTCTTTTATGCAGATTACCTGACAAGTACTGATCAGGAAATTTCAGATTTTCTATTTATAGATCACATTCCTGGGAAAGGATGAAACTGCAATTAAGGCTTGATTTGCTGTCCTGAGGGCAAATGGCTCCATTTGGGGCTTGTTTCTTCCTCTTCTTCTTAAAATAGCAATGGTTTATGTTCTGCTGGAATCATCACTATCGACTATCAGAAGGGCCATCTTATCTTTCTTGATAGTCCTAAAACTTCACACTGGTGTCCATTAGAGAAAAAAGTACCCCCACTGTAAGATGTTAAAATGCAGGGGGAAATGCTCATGCTAGATTTGATGAAATAGGATTCATGCTGATTAACTTGAGCAAGTAATAAAACCCTGTAAGGCTCAACTTCCTGCTAGGTAAAATGGGAACAATACAATCTACCACATAAGACATTCTGAGGTCTAAGAAATAATGTCTACAAAGTGCCTGGTATAATATTGGGTATATCACTCAAGGTCCAACCACACAAACAGGAACTACTTTTAAGTATGTAAACCAGAAAATCCAGTGCCCCGTATTGGTGACACAATGACAGGGGTGATGGAAGGGCTGAGAAACCCAACAGGACAATGAGGCGACCCAAAGATTAGAAAAAACAACAAGCTGCCCAAACTCCTAAACTAGAGGGACAAATGGGAGGGGGTGGAATTAATGGAGAGTGGGGGAGAGGGTCATCCTTGAGAAGTTGGAACCACAGGCGAGAGAAATAACCTGGCTTTTTCCTGCCTCCTACCTTCCAGTCTCCTACCTCTGTCTCCGTTTCGCCAAACCCAAGGCTGAATGAAGCCTGAGAAACTGCACCCTTCAGGGCAATACAGAGCTGAGCACAAAGGCAAGGAAGGGGTCTGCAGCAAAGGGAGCGAACAACTTTAAGACAGAATTAGAGTAAACACACTTAGTAATACCTTTATTCTGATCTGGTACAGTTGCATTTTAAGAGGGATTTTTCAGTGTCAGGCATGTCCTCCACTGAATTCTCCTGAGGGCTTCTACAGCAGACGGAGATGCCCATTCTCTGTCGCAGAGGTCAGAGCTCAACCTGACCGGAATCATGGTGCAGAGCGTCATGGCAACTGGACTCCGTCCCAGGCCTCTCAAGGGCTTCCGATTGACCTTAGTGGGTAGGAGCACGATGTCTGGACTCGGGTTTAAAAGATGGAAATCATAATCCTCGGCCGATTGACGCGCGCTCACAACACTCCACTTGGCATCTTCATCCTTGTCCAGAAGGCTCCACAATGTTTTGTTGTTTTTTTTAAAATAAAGGATTAAATAGTCTAAGAAAACAGGTAACGTATCCAAGGTCCCAAAGCTGGCAAATCCTAAGGAATTCAGTCTCTACTCTTCCCACGCCAAAGCCCTTTCCGCTCCCAAACAGGTTCTTCCCTCGCCCGCGGGCATCTTCTGGCGGAGGAAGGCTTGTTCAGGGAAGACTAGAGTCGGGGTCGATCAAAACCCTAGGGCGCCTGGTAGCGTTCTACGTGCAGGCAGCGCGCCCGTTCGGCGTCTCAAATGGCGGGAGACCCGTCAGGCTCGGGTGGCCGGCTCCAGACGCTCCCGGCCGCGAGGAGCTCAGGGTCCTCTCCCGCCGGCCAGCGACCCCCACCTCAGCGCCCTGGGGCAGCCGGAAGCCGGCGGCCCTGCCCGCCCCTGGCGGGTCCTGGGGATTCTAACGGAGCTGCGTGCCCGGGGCGGGGCCACGCGCGATTGGCTGCGCGGAGTCGGGGGCGGGGCCGCGGCGGGCCGGCCGGGCGGGCGCCGACAATGAGCCTCCATAAAAGGGAGCGGCGGGGGGCTGGGGCCCCGGATTGAGCCCTCCCCCCCCCCCACCCCGGGGTCCCGACGGTCTAGGTCTCAGGGAGGCCCAGACGCTCCCGTCCGCAGGCTGGGGCGGCGGACGGCGGTGAGGGGACCGCACGGGGCGCGAAGTGGCAGCCGCCCTCGGCGCCCAGGCCTGCGCGCCTGTCCTCGGCGTCCGGTCACTAAGATCCCACCGTACCCCACCCCCCGGGCCGCGCCATGGCCCTGAAGGCCGAGGGCGCCGCGCTCGACTGCTTCGAGGTGACGCTCAAATGCGAGGAAGGGGAGGATGACGAGGAGGCCATGGTGGTGGCCGTCATTCCGCGGCCCGAGCCGATGCTCAGAGGTGAGGAGGGGAGGGGATCCCACTTCCGCGTCACGGTCCGGGCTCGGCGTCCCCTCCTCAGTTGGGGATCCGGGTACCCCTCCCCCACCTCCAGTCGGGTGCCCAACCGTCCCCACCCGACTCCAGCCTGAGGCCCGGGCGCCCCTTTCCTCACAGAGTCTGAGGCCCTGGCGCGCTTTTGCTCCACCCCCACACCAGGGTTTGGAATCTCAGGCCTCCCCGAACTCCCCCGCCCCCCGCCCCCCGCCCGGGGTCTGGAGCCTTCGATCCACGCCCGGCGCACTCTGGATCTTCCGGTGCCCGAGCGCCCCCTCGCCCGGGCCCGGCACGACGGCTTCGAGGTGACGCTGGCGGGTCCCCCGCCCGGGGAGGCAGAGGCAGGCCCAGGGGCCAGGCTGTGTTCAAGGCCGAGGGGCGTCAAGGCCTCCAGGCCGGAGGCAAGGGCCCTTCCCCTCGGGGTTCGGAGCGACTCGGTGGGTGGAGGCAGGCGCCGGTGTAGCCCGCCGAGAGGTGGATTTTAAGGGCGCTCCAAGCATAAAGCTTTCCTGCGCTTCCCCGCCACAGTTCCCAGGCCTTGTACACGCATAAGCCACAGGTGTCAGGTTCTGGCGCTAGAGGGGTGAAAAGGATTGCTCACAGCACTCAGTTTTGGAAAAGGAATGTGCTACAGGAGCCCCCGGCCACTCTAGAGGGAGATGGGCCTCGAGAGATTTGAAGAGCAATGTGTAAGCACTCACTTTCCCTTCCTCCTCCACCGATTTTTCCAGCCCTCAGGATGTTTAGGGCCCTAAGAAAACAAAAGGGCCACCTTCGTGGAAGACATACTATTCATGAAAATGCAGATCTTTGCATTCCTGGATACCTTCTCTCTTAGTGGGGACAATACCCAAAAGCTTGAGAGCAAGGCCGTTCATTTAGCTTCAGCAGAACATAATGACATCTCCCTACACCGCCTCTCTTCCTTTTTGGAGGGCTTAAAATGAGGGAAATAAAACATTTTCCATCCGACAGAGTTTCTCTCCCTACCTTTGCTAGCATTTATTGAGTGCTCAGTGCCATGCTGTCTTAGTTAACCATCTCAACAACTGCGAGAGCATCCTTCTTCCCCAGATAAGTGGATTCATGCAACAAGTATTTGGGGGCACCTCTTATATGTCAGGGCTTCCCAGGTGGTGCAGTGGTGAAGAACCCGCTTGCCGGTGCAGGAGATGGGAGACGTGGGTCTGATCATTGGATTGGGAAGATCCCCTGGAGCAAGAAATGGCAACCCACTCCAGTATTCTTGCCTGGGAAATCCCATGACAGAGGAGCCTGGCAAGCTGCAGTCCATGGGGTCACAAACGGTCAGACACAACTGAGCACGCACACTTACATGTCAAGCACTGTTTTAGGCTGGGCATGCTAATTAGGGTAAACAAAGTCGAAACCCTGTTCTTCTGGAACTTGTGTGTTTATATACACAATGACCAGAGATAGATGAATATAAATAAATGTATAGCTTGTCAGATGGTGAGGAGTAGTTCAGAGAACAGTGAATCAAGATAAGAAGAGTGAGAGTGGTTTATTTGGAGTATCAAGTAGTCAGGAAAGTCTTAATAAGGTGAATTTTGAACATAGACCAAAAGAAGTGAGGAAGGGAACCCTGTAGATAATTGGAAGTAAGGCATTTTAGGCAGAACAGCAATTGCGAAGATCCTGGAACAGAAGTTTCTTGAAAGGTTTGGTGCATGGGGGTAAGAAAAACACAAATTCAAGGTTTTTGGTTTGAGTGACTGGAAGGATGGACTTCCCATTTGCTGAGACAGGAAGACTGAGGGGCAGGCCTGTAGGAGGTTACAGTTTGAACAAGACAAGTTTGAGAAGCACATTGAAGCACAGAGGTCCGATGAGAAATAAGACACGTGACTCTAAATTTCCTGGGAGTGTCTGGCTAGAGGTGTAGACATGGGAGTTGTCATCAGGCAGCCTTTGTGGCAAGACCACCAGAGGAAGGAGATGGACAGAGAAGGGGTCCTAGGACTTGAGTCGTGGAATGCTCCACTGGTTCCAGCTTGGAGACTGAGTGGATCCTTACCAGACATTGCTGAATGCCACAGCATGCCAGGCACTGGGCCAGTTGCTGGAGATACAGGTGTGAAGGATCAAAAAATCCATGCTGTCACGGACCTGCGGTGAAGTGAGGAGACACAGGGAACAAGGAAAGCACATGTGTTGTCAGGCAACATTGTGTGCTCTGGAGGAGATGTAAGTGAGGGAAACAGGACGCTCAGGTGGGGCTGATGGCCGCTTTCTCAGGAATGGCAGGCAGGCCTTGGTGAGAAGACGGTTCTCTCCTAGAGAAGGAACCAGCATGGGTGCCCAAAAAAGAGCCCCTGTGAAGTAAGGAAAGAACCAACAGAAGGTGGTGCGCTGGAAACCAGGTGACAAAAATCAAGATGGAAGCAGTGATCTGCCAGGGGATGAAGTTGAAGCGCTGACCGCTGGGTGTAGCATTGGTGACTTTGACAAAGCTATTTTGGAGAAGCGGTGGGAAAGAACTACAGCCACTGTCACCTGGGGGAGAGGTACTGCCCAGCCTTGGAGCTAAACCTTCTGAGACCAAGCCAGTTCTCAGACCTGTTTCAAATGCCAACCTCTTCCAGGAAGTCCCCAGGTATTAGGACCTCCCATGTTTGTGTATTGTCCCATCCTCTCAGGTGAGAGAGAAGTGCACCCACAAGGGATTAAAAGCTCTGAGCTGCTAGGCTTACGAGGATCTGAGCCTGCATCCTTTGCGAAGCTGAGAACAGTTCCCACCCTGTCAAATGTTACGGTCCCGTGTGCACAGGGAGCAGGTGCTGGGTCCGCCCTTGGGGATGGACAGGGTCACCACTGCAAAGGCTTTGGGGGAGAGGCCTCTTGATAGGGCCCCAACGAGTGGAGGACCAGGCCTGGATGCCCTTCGCTGACCCAAGGCTCATGGAGCATCTCCTTCCTTGCATACCAGGCCTTGCAGGAGAATAAGATGACAAAGTTTGCTGGTCTGGTCCTTGAGGATGTGAGCACTGTCAGAAGTCAGATGTGGATACTATCAGCTGCCGGGGATGGGTGATCGGAAAGGCTTCACAGGGCCGAGGATTTGAGTAGGGCCATGAAAGAAGTAGAGGAGTTTGCCAGACTGATGGGGTGGTCTGAACAGGTGTGCCCAGACCCGAGCCATGCTGGAATGCAGTCTTTGGAAAAACCTGTTGGACCTGTGGTCAGAGACTAGATTGGGCCAGCTGGATGTGGTGGTATATCTGCTGCTTTTATCATGGCTAGTGCCTTGTGGGCTCCAGAGGGGGGAGAAAAGAGACTCTAGGTGGGAAAGGTCCTTCCCTGCACACACCGCCAAGCTTGGGGAACCTCGGTCTCTTGCTGGTGTGGGCACCTCTACTGATAACACCTTCCCCCTCCTCTCCTCCTTAGTGGCCCAGCAGGAAAAGATCCCACCTCCCAGGCCCAGCCTGCTGGAGGCAGGCAGCGATGGCTCTGAGGAGCCCAAGCAGCAGGTGTCATGGGAGCAGGAATTTCTGGTGGGGAACAGCCCGGGAGGCAGCGGGCGGGCGCTGTGCATGGTGTGTGGGGCCGAGATCCAGGCCCCCTCTGCAGACACGGCGCGCGCCCACATCCTGGAGCAGCATCCTCACACCCTGGACCTGAGCCCTTCCGAGAAGAGCAACATCCTGGAGGCATGGAGCGAGGGGGCGGCCCTTGTGCAAGACTTTCGAGCGGAGCAGCCGTCCCCACACCACTCAGGTAGTGGGGGCAGGAGTTGGGGCGGAGGGGAGAGTCAGAACTTACGGTTGATCACTGGCATCTGCCCGCTTCAGACTCAGGCCAGGACTCCGACCTGGACCCTGCCAGGATGCCAGCAGAGATTGTCGTTCTCCTCGACTCCGAGGACAACCCATCCCTCCCCAGGAGGACCCGGCCCAGGGGACTTCGCCCTCTGGAACTTCCTGGTCAGTTATCCCAAAGCCAGCGAGGCTGAGTTGGGGTGAGGGTATTATGAGCCCCGGGAGCTGGGTGGAGACAGGCTGCTCGGCAGGTATCCTGCAGCCCCGAAGTTGTGGGAGTCAGGCCTCTTAAAAACGTCTTTTATCTTTTGCAGCGGCCCCTGTCCCAGAGCCAATAAGCAAGAAGCCCCGTGGTCAGAGATGCAAGGAGCCCTCTGGGGAGGAGCCGGTCAGGAAGAAAAGAGGCAGACCTATGACCAAAACCCTGGACCTAGATCCAGACCCTGACCCAGGTGAAGGGGAGGAAGGTGTGGGCTCCAGGGGGAAAGCTGGGGCCGGAGGGGTTGGGGTGGGAGGTGCAGGGGTCACATGCACCTCAGCCTAGGCCCAGGCGGGCCTTGGGAGTGTGACCTCACAGTTTGATCCCTTCCTTCCTCAGACCCCCCGTCGCCGGACTCGCCCATGGAGACCTTCGCTGCTCCGGCCGAGGTCCGGCACTTCACGGATGGCAGCTTCCCGGCCGGCTTTGCCCTCCAGCTCTTCTCCCACACCCAGCTCAGGGCCTCAAACCGCAGAGACTTGCCCAAAGAGGGGAGAGGGGCCGAAGGAGGTTGTCTCCAGCCGGAAAGCCCCTCCCCAGGTGAGCGCCTGAGTCGGGGTGACAGGTGTGCAGGGTTGAGAAGGCCGCGTCCCCGGGGTGGAGCCCCAGGCAGAGGTGACCGGCGCTCTGGTCCCTGGGCGGCTGGGCTGGGGGCAGGTGAATTTGAATACAGCAGCCGGCCAGAGAGCTGAGGTATCTGCACTCTCCTTGGGAGCATCCTGGTCGTTAGGTTGAGTTAGGCCAGTGTTCCCCGAAGCCCGACACCCATCACTGCACTCAGGGTTGATTCCAGCTGGGGCCTGAGGTGCCCACCAGGGGCCTAAATGGGACTGATAACAGGAGACGAGGGTCAACAGGCCACAGACCCTCAGCCCAGGGTGTGTCTGGTAATAGCAGTGGGCACTTGGGTTCATAACCATGTTCTCTGATTTTAAGAAACTTTTATATGCAGCTCATTTGGCGCTTATAAAAGTGTCTTTTTTCGAACGGACAGGCTGAGTCTCAGAGAGGTGGTTCCTTTTCCATGTGCACGTGTTCCCTTCCTGTGGCTGCTGTAACAGATTGCCACAAACTCAGTGGCTAACAACCGCAGATGCCCTGCCTTTTAGTTCAGGAGGCCAGCGGCCTGGTACGGGAGCTGTCAGCGGGCTGCAGGCGGGGTGTCGGCAGGGCCAACTCCTTTCTGGCTCCTAAAGAGGGAGTGTTG